>NW_027124080.1:0-8582 GCF_001457755.1 Trypanosoma equiperdum
AAAAAGAAAAAAGAGGCAGTATAAATATGGCATTACAGCTGTTTTTTCCCCCCTATGCAGCAGCTTTCTACCATTGTGTAAGGAAGATCGGAAATGCGAGATCTTCACGCAAGTGTATGCGGTCGTGATGAAGTGGATGCGATAGGGAGGGTTTCCCACTCTCCCCAATAACAACACTGTGAAAAGGTGTTTTAACTTGCTCTAATTTCTCTTTGCAACTTTCTACGAGCAGCCGTACGCTGTTTCCGTGGGCGTGTAAAATTTGCGTTTCTGATGGGTTTCAACCATATATTTCACTTGCTGAGCATCGACTCGCCTTTACTACCATCTATTACCTCAACCATTCTGCTGGCGTTGTTGTGTTAATGTTTCACTTTTTTTTTTGTCGGCACCGAATGAGACGCGCTCTTCGAGGCATTAAAGGTCATTTCCTTTTCTCTCCTTTTTTTTCTTCACAACCTTTGCACATGCACATATATATTATATCATTATTATTTTTTTTTTGCATTGGTGGCGCGTGTACAAACGGTATTCTCCTTTATGTGAACATGGGAATAAGGAAACTAAGCTCCCCCGATTGTCCGCTACTGTAACGGGTGGACCCTCACCAGAGGAACGGGAGGGGAGGGACGAGACGGTTGGGCGCGAGAAAAAACAAAAAAGAAACGATATATAAATTCCTTCGTAGCACCGTGAGTCAATGGAAGGTACAAATAGCGGTAATGAAGGAAGTAGCGGGGGACAACGATTTGTGAAACCGAGATGGGAAAACCACTCAACATTGCCCACCGCCGTAACAAATAACAGCAACAACGACAAGAATAGTGGTGGTGGGGGTGGACATTCCACACGTGAGGAATCTTCGGCTATGTTGCCTAAACTAAACCCATTTACGAAGAAGCCATACACACCGCAATATTACAAGATCCTTGCTCAAAGGACTACGCTTCCCGTGTACCAGAGAGCAAAGGAGCTTACTCAAAATGTGCGTGACCACCAGGTTGTACTCTTTGTGGGTGAAACAGGAAGTGGTAAAACAACGCAAGTGCCACAGTTCATATCAGAGATGGAATTACCAGGGGTTGTTGTTTGTACACAACCGCGTCGTATCGCTGCAATGTCTATTGCTGTGCGGGTTGCCGCTGAAATGGATGTGCAGTTGGGTGAGGAGGTAGGTTACCGCGTGCGATTTAAGTCTATGGTATCTGATAAGACAAAATTGCTTTATATGACAGATGGTATGCTTTTGCGTGAGGCCTTTTCGGACCGCGATTTGTCACGGATTTCAGTAGTTGTTGTGGATGAGGCTCATGAACGTACGGTCGAAACGGATGTGCTTCTTGGGGTGTTGCGTTTGCTTATGCAACGCCGTCAAGACTTTAGGCTCGTTGTCATGTCTGCGACGCTTGACATGGAGAGGTTTCAGGCGTACTTTCCGAAAGCACCACTCATACAGGTGGAGGGCCGCATGTATGATGTTCAAGTGCTTTACTCTACAGTACCGGTGAAGGATTATGTGGAAGCTTGCGTGGAACGTGTGTGTGATATCCACTTGAACGAACCACCTGGCGATATCTTGTGTTTTCTCACCGGTGAGGCAGAAATTGAAAGAGCTGTTTCGCGCACGAAGTTAAAACTTGAGCATCTTCTTGCCGATGATGGAAACACGGTGTCTAGCAATGGTGCCCAGTTGCTTGCAAGGGTCTTACCACTGTATGGTTCCTTGGGCGTCGATGACCAGGGGCGTGTGTTTTCTAACGCTGGCAAGAACACGCGGAAAATTATTTTTGCAACAAATATTGCCGAAACATCGTTAACTATCGACGGGATTGTATACGTGGTGGATTGTGGATACCACAAACAGAGTTTGTACAACGCGGAAGCCCGCGTCGACTACCTATTACCCGCTGTTATCAGTAAAGCTTCGGCAGAGCAGCGGAAAGGTCGTGCGGGCCGTACTCGTCCAGGGAAGTGTTTCCGACTTTTTCAACAGAGTGACTTTTCCTCTTTCCCTAATCAAACTCACCCGGAGGTGCTGCGTTCCAACATGATCAACACTGTACTTTTGCTGCTGAAACTTGATGTTGCCAATCCATACCAGTTTGCCTTCATTGATCCCCCATCGCAGCAGAGTGTTATGGATGCGTATTGTCAACTCAGTCTTTTCGGGGCTGTAGACGACGACTTACAACTCACGGACTTTGGGCGTCTGATGGCCGATTTTCCCGTGGACGCCTGTTTGGCCCGTGTGCTTATGCGTTCCGCGCAATACGGCTGTGCAGCAGACGCAGCGGTTATAGTAGCGATGTTAGAAACGAGGAATGTGCTGGTGCGCCCAGCATCCCGTGGGATCGAGGCGGAGCAGAAACACGTGATGTTTCGTCATCCTGATGGCGACCATTTGACTCTCTTTAAGGTTTTTCACGCTTTTTGGCGTAGCGGCCAGTCCTCGCAGTACTGCTTCGATAACTTCCTTGCCTATCAAGCGCTGCAGCAAGCGGTGAATGTGTATACTCAGCTTACCAAGTTGATGAAGAAAAAAAACATTTGTTTTGTGTCCACGTATGATGACAGGTCGGGAAAACTGGACTCCGTGGCGATCCGGAAAGCGGTACTTGAGGGATTCTTCACTCAAGTGGCGTATAAACCACCCGGTGGAGAGCTGTACAAAACTGTAAGGGACTCGCAGATGGTTGCACTTCACCGCCACTCGTTCCCTTCAATGAGCGGATCCCCGTCTTGGATTGTATACGACCGACTTGAGGTGCAGGGGCAAGGTGGTACGTTTATCCGGGTGGCGTCTGCAATTGAGCCGGAGTGGTTGCTCGAAGTTAGCGACTTTTTTAATGACACGTCAGAGTTTGGGGATGGTGAGATCTGCCGAATCCTCCAGGACCTGAAAGCGGGGGGCACAACACAAAAGGGATAATGCTTTTTTTTTCTTTTTGACCAGTGGTGTTGCATCCTTATTCTCTCCCACGTCTTTCCCTTCTCGTTTTCCCGCCGAATTCACCATGTCATGACGAATATGTGTGAGACCACATCCGCTGTTGTGTGGAGGAGACCGGTGGAATAGGAGGATGATAAAAATTGTATGGGGAAGCAATCCGTGTCTCAACATAAAGTAACCAAGCAAGAAACAGAAACAGTTCGATCGACCCGAGCTGCACTTGTTATGGCAAACATGATGCCACTATTTTTGTTTCAGGTTAATCTATCCCTTCGTTTTCCTTTTTGTGCTTCGTTCTGTGAAATATCTACTATAAACTGGGTATACTCTTTCATTCTTATTTCTCCTTCCCCACCTATCGTTCTTCGCATAGCGCAAGCATGGAGGGAGAGCGTGGCCGCAATAGCCAAAACCAAAAGTTGGGGCTGGAACTGGTTCATGATGACGGGCGACCCATCGCCTCATGTCCGATTGACATGAATGAACTGCTGAAGAAGATGGGGAAAACAGTAGAGGTGAAGGAGGGCGTTCGCGTCCGTTTGGAGGAATATAACGAAGATGAGGGTCTTTACTACTCTGAAGACAGCTGGTCCGAGGAAAGTGAGGAAGAATCTCAAAGCGAGGAAAATGATAGTGCGGAGGACATTGCGGAAACACCTCCTCCAGGGTGTCGCAGAGTGGAAGATTGGAACAGTGCTGTTAGGGCAACACAGCGAGGAGAAAAGCCACCGATGGTGCAAGCATCCGGAATTCTTTCACGGTCCCCCAAACACGTCAAAGAGAAGGGTACAGCAGATATCAAAGCAGGACAGATTCCACGTCGGGAGTTATGGGTTTCACGAGCGCCACCCGCAGATACCGAAAGAACGTACAAGCGGCTCCAGACAGTACGACTCATGCCCTGTCCAACATCGCGTCGCTTTTGCCTTCCACCACTGACGTTTCACGCCGCAGCATCTTATACAGGGAACGCCGCCCGTGGCCCACGAATGCTTGTGTACGGCGGCACAACAAACCTCGGCAAAACTACCGAGAACGAGCTGTACGAGTTCTCGCTATTGTCTGGTGATTGGCGTCGGGTGGAGGGAAAGCAGTCCCACTCTCCTGGCGTGTACGGGCATACCGCTGTTGTGTTGAAGAAGCATCGGCGTGTCGTCTTGACGGGAGGCGTAGGCTATGGTGGCGTCCCTCCCGAGCCTTTGGAGTCCCTTACGGACGACTACCGCAGAGCGCGCTTTCATCTCCTTTTCCCCCATAAAGAACCTATTCAATCCAACGCGCAAGCAATACCGGAAACCGTGGCCAATACGGAGTTGCCAACGTTGTGGACTCTAGCCCACGCAGCGGAGTCGGTACCAACCTTTGGTTTTCTACCGGTGATATTTGACGTGGACCTGAGAACCCGCAGGTGGCGCACTATCGAGACAAGCCCTAAACTTCCTGTCGTCTTCCATAGTGCCGTTGCTATCGGGACCAGGCTATACATCTTTGGGGGTATGAATACCCATCTTCAGGTTTCTTCACAGTTGATCCTTGTTGATGGTGAGACCTATAAGATTTCTCTTATTCCCCCATCCACCGACCCACCCAAAGCTCGCTTCCTACACTCCGCTGTCGTTTACGCTCATTGGATGATTATTTATGGTGGGTTCGATGCCCACAACCAACCGTTAGACGATGCGTGGGCCTTTGATACGGTAAATGAGCGTTGGGAACAGCTTCATTGCCACGGGTCGCATGCCCGTGGTGCTCACGCTGCGTGTGTTGTGGGTTCGCGGCTAATTGTAGTGGGAGGCTTCGACAGCAGTTTTGATGGTGATGAGGCTCCCGCCAGCACTTGCCTTGAGCTCAACCTTATTCCAAATCATGAGGATAAACATTTATGGAGACCTCTCCCTTTGCATCCGACGGTTCCACCCGTGGCGTTTGCAGCGGTGTGCCCGTGTGGAGACGACGCATCTTTCCTTCTTTATGGCGGCTGCATAGCTGCCAAAAAAGGAGATGACTCCAAAAAGGCACAAGGAGGCGGAGGAAAGTCACCAGGGCGTGGAAGGCATACGAATAGCGGGCATACTGGCTATAGCGACTGCATAGGTGACGACGGCGACAATTTAACTATCTGGAAGCGGCTCGTCCCATCGAATGAAGGTTTCCTCCTCACGTTTCCTGTGAAGCGCCCAGAAAAGAACAATGAAGGAGACGCTGAGCCCCGTTACAACGCGCTGGGGGTGGAAATTGATCCTGATGAGGTACCGGCGGAGTTTCTGGCGTTTGTGAAGCGGCAACATGATTTCCTCCTGAAGAAAACCGGGAACGTTGAACAGACAATGAAGAAGATATTCCTTGAAGAGCGCGAAAGCATGGAGCCACATCTTTACCTCACCCCTGATGAGGTAGAAAGGCTGATAGAAGAGAGTGAGGAGTTATGCACGCGGTTTAGTGAGTATAAGATGGAGGAACTTCCACCTCACGTGCCCGAAAGGCAGCTTCGGTTGCACCTCAATGAAGAATGTGTTTCACTCAGCCGGCAAGTGAGAGACGTAATAAAGTCCATGAAGGGGAACCCCGCTGCCGCCGCTGCTGTGAAGTCAAAGACTCATCGGTTTAAAGTAGGACAGAAGTTCGAGAGTCACTCAGCGCCGAAACCATTCCGTCGTGTTGTTATCATGTCACTCATGAAAGAAATAAAAAGAAATATCAAGCGGGTGCTCTTATCCAACAAGGCTCTGAAGACAGTAGAGTGGCCAAACAAGGCAGAGTACCTTGAAGCTATTCGAAGAATGCAGGAGACAGCGGATACTTTTCTTCTTTCCGTGAAGGAGATTCTCGACGTTTACATTGAGAAACGTGTGGATTCGCTAGTCAGCGCGATTGACACTCGTAAGAACAAGTTGAAGCGGTTGACAGAAGCCGTGGAGCGAAGCCGGCAAAGTTTTCCCGTTCACCCTCTGGATATTGTGGCAAGGGTGGGAGGGAGAGGGGGTCGGTCCTCTCCATCTCCGCAATCCATTAGCAGCCGTGCAAGGTCTCGCTCTCCGAGCGCAAGACACTTTAAAGGTGGCGAAGAAGCAACGCATACACTAAATAAAGGAGAAGTTGGTGTTCTACTTAACAAGGCTTCTGCTGTGAGGACGAATGCTTCCCTATTCGGTGAGAGCTGTCAGTCAATGATACCACCGGCACCCAAGCAGGTGGCTACTGCGCTTCTAGTGCCCGGTATGACTCCTCCACCGGAAGGGGAAGATGCAGCAGCTTCCAGAGAAACTGTGTGGCATACAGCCTGCGGTCAGGTTCAACAAATTGTGAAGTGCGTCGATAGGTTCATTGAAGGTATTCGAGCCTCGCAATTAGAGCAGAAACCACTGAACGAGGCAGGAGATGGCACAGAGGAGGGTTCATATAGAGTGAACCTGGCCCTTGCAACAGTTTGGCCGTTGGAAACATGCAAGGACAAACTTGATGAATTAAAAAAGGGCATGCCCGAGGTCCGCAATCCCTCACCTGCAGCTGGGGGTGATGAGGCTGCAAAGCTAAAGAAAACGCAACAACATTATACTCGGCTTTCAAAGAGCCTTACTGCTCTCGTGCAGAGTGTCAAAATGAGTATTCTCAGTAGAGCCGGGGCGAAACCACCGCCAGCAGTTCACATCACCTCGCGGGATGTTGTGGCAGCCAGTCCTTCATCAAAGGGAAGGGCATGGAGACCCCCACAATCCAGACGGCAAAGGTCCACTATAGAGGTGCTGGACTTACATGCTGATGACGCCACAGAGCCTGAAGGATATTCGCCCACTGCTGAGGAAGAGCAGCGTCATTGTCACGCTGTACTTTCACCACTTAGCCCCAAGCTCGTTCCGATCGAAGATTTATTTGCCTCACCGAGGACCGCACCTGCCGTGGAGGCCCCTAATCGGATACCGATAACTTCCAGGGAGGCTGCCGCGCTCGTGTCAGCACCCCAAGCGGCGGTTGCTGCAACGGGTGAATGTGTTATTGTACCTTCCAAGAAGGATGTTAGGGTGGTGAAAAACTCATCGTCGGCATCACTGCTTTTTCATGAAGGTGATGACACCAGCGCTGCGATGCACTCCCGCCTCTTTCCCCCTCAGGCATACCACGACTATTATGCGGCGGCGGCGACGCCACAACAACCGACGTGCATTGCTGTTTCCAACGGGCCGAAGATGGTAGCAGCTGGAGAAAATCGCAGCTCCGATGCGGTGATATCACTTATAGACGTTTTCGACGGTGTACATCCGGTGACAGTGACTGACGAAGGGAAACAAGACTTAAAGGCGATGGTGAGTGTTACCCCAGGGTTCTTCCACGCGCACCCTTCTGCGGTTGACACGGGTACATCCGAGACATCCGATCATGTCAAATACTGTGACTCTCCGATGCTTGAGGATGATTACTTTTTCTTTGGTCGCCGTCTTGAGTCCAGTTGTTTGCCTACGGGCCCCGCCCAACCCCTTTCTACACCCAGTGCTAAGGGCACTACGAGGAAAAAGACTCAGAAGAGAGAACCATCAGTTAAACTGGCAGCCAAAAGCAGGACACGTGACACTAAATCATCCCCTCACTGCCTGTCGTTTTCAGCAACCCCTCTTCGTGACAGCAAGCGCCGCTCAGTTTCACGAGGAGAGCGCGCAGTCCGTCAGTTGATGGAGCCCGACTCTTTTGCTCGAGGCGGCGGTGGCGGTCCCTTACGCGGGAAGTTAACACCTGGAGAAGCACGAATCGCGGAGGCGAGGAAACGTGGCAGCCTCATGTCTGGTAGTTAGCGGAGCGCCAGTACCGGGTAGAATGCCGAAATAAGAACTGTAGGAGAGGGGAGTTTGAATGCCCATTTTGCCTGGACTAAGCCCCTTAACCATAGAACATATGATATAGAGCATTAAATAAGGCAAGTGGTTTTTCGCTATTGTCTTTACTTAAAACTACCTTCCCACCCTTACCCTACTATCTGTTGGCTTTTCGGGTGTGGGTTTCTTTTCTTTTCTTATCAAAATCTTATGCCGCGCACCGAAGGGTTATTCGTGCTGAGGTGCGCGTTTTTTGATGTCGTCTCGTCCGTCCGAGGTATGATTTCTGGGGGTTCCCTTCGTTAGGAACTTCAGTAGATCAAACAACGCTTTGACTTCAGGAGTGCACAAAATTCATGCTGTCAATCTCTTGTGCGAAAGGGACATCCTGAGAAGGTTGCTCCCGTTTCGTAGGGGACGGGGCTATGACGCTCTGTGCATCTCTCAATACTATTGCCTCATTTCCTACTGAATTTACATAGTTTTACTTCTCTAATTCCTATTTTATTTACTGCCTCTTTCTGCGCCTGTACAAAGGCTCCCGTACCGTAGCGCAAAGGTGTTCCTTTGTCGCCGTCCCCGGAAAGAAAAAAAAGGGAGAAAGGAAACAAAGCGGAACAAAAATAAAAAGGAAGAACAAATAAGAAATAAGGGGAGCTAATAGAGCAAACTACACATCTGTGTGCCACGAAAGCGACACCATCATCAATAGTCGTCCTGATTTTCTTCCCCTCTCTTTTTCCCGCAGAGGTTTGAGGGTTTTGGTGAAACTGTCCGGAGGGGGAGGTGGGCTCTTGTAAGCGCGCGAATATATATATATATATATA
>NW_027124080.1:8592-12207 GCF_001457755.1 Trypanosoma equiperdum
CGTTTGCACGTACACGTAACGAACAGGTCGAGGGAGACCTTTAAGTATATCGAGTAAGCGTACCTGAGATACAAAAGCAGAAAAAAAAAAGAGAGTCCGAAGTGGAGGTAACGTACCGCGGAAGGTGAGAGCCATGGGGTTTTGGCCGCGTTCCTTACTTGCCAGAGACTATGAGGTACCGAAGCGTCCCATTTTCCACCTCGAAGGATGGGATGTGGTTCAGGGAACAGACGCAGCCACTTACGTTTCGGGTGTTGTGCCCGACGGCGTTATGTACGGTACCAACGGGTGTTTAGGCGTACGGCATCATTGTGAGTCGGAAACGGTAGGGTACCGAACAAGTCTTTACATGAACGGCGTCTACCACAGTGCTCCCCTTAACGCGTACGTTGACAGTGAAGCGCTGCCAGAAGAGATTCAAGTTGGTGCCACCGTATGTGAAGTGACTCTCGACTGCTTCATTGATGGAGAGTCTGGGACCCTTGGCGAGGCACCATCGCAGAGGTTGAACTTGCGAGACGCCACGTATTCTAGCACCAGCGTGGATGTTGTCAGCGGTGACGGTGGGCTTACTTTTGACTCCACATATCGCCAGGTTGTATCTTTGAACGAGTTGGACCTCTGGTGCGCTGAGACTGTATGCACCAACTTTTCCATCGACGCCTTGTCGAGTGGAACAGATTTTGCTTCACAAAACAATTCCGAGTCCTCAGCAAAACACATCGAAGAGGACATGTACAGCACTGAGTCCTCTACTTATTCTGTTGTTTTTATCGTTTCTGTTACTGTATCGCTGGATGACTGGTATCTTGTGGGTGGTGACTCCACGGAAAAACTGCTCATCGAATCCACCACGTCCGGCATATTGGTAGGCACTGAAACGGAAGCCTCATGCACAGTAGAATGCGGCGACCGAACATACAAGATAGTCCCGGAGCAACAAGTGAGAAATGTTCCGGAGGACTTTTATACGCCCCACCGTGATTGCGGCTTCTCCCATGCAGCGTACGTAAGCGAAAGCGAGAGTGAGCACCCACACTCTTCCCGTGCCGCTTGGAGAGGCACCTCCGGCTCGCGGGGTCGTGTATGCTTCCAAAAACAGTTCCCCTATACAATTACCCCCGACAACGTGCCTCAAAAGGTAACGTTGAGCTTTCATGCACGACATCACAATGGGGGGCTTCCACTTTCGCGGCCGTTTCCGTCTTTTGCGGATGTCGTGGCCGAGCAACGTCTCGTGTTGGACAATTTCTGGAGTACCTTTTGGATTGATATCCAGCGACAGGACGAACTGCCGCCTAATCGCATGAAACTTGGCCTAATATTTAATTCGTTTCGGTTGTTCTGTGTTTCTCGCAACCTGCAAAACGGCCTGCCACAGGCTGGCTGCTCAACAACTAAGAGTAATTTGCTGTATGACCTCCAACAGTACGTTTACCATGGCATCTACTATATTCTCACGTCGCCATCAAGTGCGCTTGCGCTCCTTCGCAGCCTCTATTGTATGCTTTCTCAGGCTCGAATGAACGCCCTTCGTCTATCGCTTGAACACGGCGCCGTATACCCACGCAGAACGATCACAGGGACGGAGTGTTGGCATTGTAGTACCCTCAACAACGCCCGGTTTCACGTCAATGCTGAGGTGGGCTATATAATAAATATGTATTTTTCTGCCGTGGAAAGCATTGCCACGAGCGATCGCTTGTGGCTGTTGGAGCTCATGTTAGAGACAGCACGTGTTTGGTCGCAAGTTGGGGAGTGGGTGGAAAATGAAGGTGTGTTTCGTTTGGACAATATTGCCGGCCCGGATGAGTACAACGGTAACGCGGCAGGGAACTTTTACGTTCACCTCTCGGCAAAGCTACATTTGAGAAATGCTTACAATCTTTACGAGGAACAACAAAAAATCGTTGGTGATGAAGCTATATTTTGTCTGCTGCAGGGAATTAACATGGACATATCGGAACTTGAAAACTTCAGGACCATCTCCAACGAGATTGTTGTGCGACGTGACAACCACCTTGATGTTTTTTTGGTGCATGATCACTTTGACACACTGAAAGAATGGAAGGGGGAGCGTCCAAAGCACCCCTTGTCCATGAACTACCACCCTCTTGCAATATACCGTCATAAAGTTGTGAATATTCCCGAAGTCCTTCTCGGCATGTTGTTGTACCCAGCCGAGTTTGAGCGAAAGGATTTGCTGCAGAACTTGTCCTACTACGCCCCGCTCTGCACGCATGACTCGGCGGAGTCATTGGCTATTGTTGCGTGTGTGGAGTTCCGAGCGAACGGTCGCTTCACTCACGGCATGCCGCTACTATGTTCATTGGCTAGCTTGGATTTAGATAACATCATTTACGCTGCCGACGAAGGACTTGATTTTGGTGCCATGTCCGCAACGTGGATTGCCGTTGTCATGGGTATTGGTGGTGTTAAGATCACGTCTCGTAGTCTGCATTTAGACCCTTCCTTTCCCGCTGGGTTGAGTGTACTTAGTTTCACTCTGCACTGGCGTGGGGCGACCCTGCGGACGCGTGTAGAGAAGGACTGCATAACGTATGACCTGATGGCAGGGGATAGCATACGATTTATTCATGCCAGCAGACATCGCATCCATTTGCATTCCGGATGCAGGCAGAGCGTCGCCCGCAAGCAAGTCGCTATACCGCAGCCCATGAGCAGCATGCATGGGGAATTTGCCGGTGCCATTTTTTTGTGCGAGACGCTTTTTGACAGCGTCATGGAGATGAACTTCATTGCGTGGGGCAAGACGCTGGAGTCACTCTATGAGAACTATCGGGCGCTGCACCTCCGCCACATCCCACCGCTCACAGCGGAAGAGTTCGTCGATAAAGTTATTTATCAGGCAGAGCACCGTGAGATTGCCTTCAGTGGGATTCACAATGTGCTACTGGACCGTGGAATAGACCTCCCACTCGGTTCACCCGACGATGCCGAAATTGTAGAGACGCGTTATGGTTTAGCCAACGCCAAGGTGGCAGAGTTGGAGGAGATGTGGTCTCGCGAGGCACCGTGTGTGAATCCAGCGATGCGGGCATTGCTGCGCGATTTGGAGGATAATGGAATACCGCTTGCGCTTGTGTCGTACAGTCGAACCCTTAAGACACTGATGCAGTATCATCCAGAGGAGGCACTGCGTTTCCTCACGGCTATTGATGGCGATGAGGCGCATGAGCGGCACATCAAGAGCCGACCGCATCTCGACATTTTCGTTCGTGCAGCCGAAAAGATCCACGTGGAGCCGAGTCGTTGTCTGATCTTCTCTTCTCACATCGACAGTAACTTCAAAGTGTCGGAGCTCTCTTACTTCCGCATGGTGTTTGATGTGGAGGATCCCTTTGCGGCGCGGGTGCGGGGATCCAAAACCTGCGAGTATCCCTCCATGCTGAGGCCCGCAGCGGCTGATGGGGATGTGCGGCCACTTGTGATTAACTTGAAGCGGGATAAGTTTCCCACAACTGTAGACGGGTTGGAAAGCATTTTATGCGGCCCAGTGGCGTCGGGTTCTGATCTCGCCGCTGCGGGCGATGCTCCGCCAAGTGATCCCTGCAGTTAAGGAAAGAAAGAAAAAGAAGGAGGAGGGGAAAAAAA
>NW_027124080.1:12246-14352 GCF_001457755.1 Trypanosoma equiperdum
TCCTTTTTGCCTTCCGACTAAACCCTCTATCCTTGCGTTTTTTCTCCCCTTCCTTCTTTTTCTTTCTTCTCTCTGTATACTCGCTTTTCCCTCGTCACACACGCCTTACACATGCAGGATACGTCAGTCGCAGACGGTCAAACAGCACCGGCAAGATTAGAGAGTGTCTTCGGTGATTGACCGAAAGGACGAAAGAAAAAAACGCAAAAAAAATCCACATTAAAGAGACGGAAGAATGGAGAGAGAGAGAGAGAAAAGGGGCGAGTGAATATATCAATAAATGAAGTAGAGTGGGATTGAGAAATAATATTGCCTCGGCTGGTCAATGTGCATAATAAGGAGCGTAAATGAATGAAGAAAGGAATGGGAAACGGGATGTGTTAACTCCTAAAGGTGTAGATAAGAAAGGTGTGAAGTGTGTCTGTGTGTGTTTGTGTACGTGGGAAGGATGCACGAGAAAATATATGTGAATTGATTCTCCCCTCCTTTTCTCCCATTTGGCCGTAACGAAAGGAAACGCAAGACGAAACAAATAAAGGGTGGAGAACAAAAAAAACCGAAAGCAACATTAAAGACAACAATAACGATGGCGAAGTGTATCCTTCACAACTGTCTTCCATTTTAAATTCACCTATTTTTGTTTTATGTCAAGGTAAATTATAAACATGAGAGGGGAAAAAACAATGAGAACGTGCGTATTTTTATTGGTTTCTTTTACCGTTTCAAGTGTCAGCAAGCGGATGACACGACTCCCAAGTTGCAAAGTAGAGGGGAATGGTAATAAGCGCATTACACTTTACAGCGCGTGTAAGAAACGGGAAAGCAGAAGAGGAAGTCTTTTTTTTTTTAAAGAAAAAACAAAACAGAAAACAACGGGAAGCAAAACCAAAAGTTATTGCGTCCGAATATGTGTTAATTAGTTGAATGGGAAACCCCGCTTTTGTGTTTGGCCGTATTTCAAAATGAAGAACGGCGTACCTCACACCATGAGGGTTTTTTTCTTCTTTTTTTTAAATTTTTTAAAAAAAGGTTCCGCAAAACGAAGTTATTTACGTATTATTCAACGGGTAAAACGGTGAAGGGGAAATTAATTTTAAACAATAAAAAGATTTCATGAAGAAGTGAAAGGAAAGAGGGAAAAGTAGAAGAGGCGGTAGGATAAAGTCATTAGTTTGTGTGTGCGTGTTTTTTTTTTCCAATTTTTCGCTCTTGATTCATTTGACTTTTTCGCGCTTCACCGTGGCTTTTATCATTATTAATTGATTAACCTTCCTTTCGGAAAATAACATGTGCCCCCCCCCTACGGGTCTTAACGGGACGGTCACCGAAAAAAAAAAAAGAAGGGAGGAATGATGCCGAAAACGAAGGGGTATGGCGCGATTCCATAGACCCCAGTTTGCCGAGAGAAGTTTCACTTCGCATCATATTTCAGGTTGTGTGTTTTTTTTTTAATTTTCGCTTCGGATCGTCTTTTTTTTTTCCCCCCTCCCCTTCCACAACTCTTTTTCACCTTCACACCTTTCATTCTCCCTTAAAGCTCTTGTCCTTATCAACATCTAGTGCTACACATTTGATGGTGTGCTCTAACCATACTCCATTTATTTATTTTTGATTTACTTCTTCATTTTCGTTTACGTGCTTAATTTCACTTTTTTTTTTTCTCATTCCATTCCATTCCATTTTTTGTTTTGTTTTTGATTGTTTGATACGTGATTTTGAGTTGTTGAGAAGAAGGAGTGATGGTGAGTTGAAGCGACGCCAGTGTGGTGGCATCCGCTTTTTTTCTACACGTTTGTGCCTTCGTCTAAAAAAAGAAAAATGTGTTTGATTATCGGTTCACTTATTCCAGCATTTGACATCTTATGTATGCCTTATTTGTTGTTGTTTTTTCTTTTATTATTTTCCTTTCGATTTGAAAACTGCTATTTTATTTTTCTATTTTATTTTTTTTATTTTGCATTTTCACTTGTACTGCTATTTCCCCTTCCCTTCCTCTAACTTGAGTGCTGGCCTTTCAGCTACCCCTGGGGGAAAAAAAAAGAAATAAACGGTGAAGTTTGGGAAGGGGGTGATGAGAACCAACCTTCAGTATATATATATATATAT
>NW_027124080.1:14362-14729 GCF_001457755.1 Trypanosoma equiperdum
AGTGTTTACTTTTTTATTTCTAGTTGATGTGCATGTCCTCTCTTTTATCTGTTTTTTTTTATTTACCATAAAATCTCCAAAGTCAGCTGCTACCGTCAATCTTCCCTTATCTCGAGTAGTTTGAGGAAGAATAGAAATGCCCTTCTTAAAGCAATTGAGTGGGATTTCTGAAAAGTGAAATTAGCGTGAGACAGCTCCAGTAATTATTATTATTATTATCTTCTTCAATCCAAGTGTCGTTTCACGTCATGGAGTGGGGCGATATCAGCCGCGGTTGTTGCGCTCCACTTCTTCCCTCCATCTTCCTGCTTTCGCTTGAATTATATCTCTCTTAACTCATCCTACTTCCTTCTTTTTTCCTTTCCTT
>NW_027124080.1:14749-15768 GCF_001457755.1 Trypanosoma equiperdum
CGTAAGTTTTCCCAATATTCGCATCAAGTAGGTAGTAAGTTCTACCTATAGTATTAAGAGATTATGACTCTTGCGGATACGCTACACCCCGTCTTCTTATTTATTCTCATCGTTAATGCCGTTTCCTGTGCATTTCCATTACTTTCACACCGTCTTGTGTTTTACCCCATCGTGTTTGTGACTCTCGGCCTGCTCTACGTGACTCTGCTGGTCTTACTAATGGGTGCAACAGTTATGACGCGAAATCAATCCTTTAGTGACCATCGTGTGAAGGAAAATACTCTCATAATAATTAAGCGAGATGTGAACATGACAACATGGATGGTGATATCAACTGTAGTTATGGTTGCTTGGATGTACTGCTGGGCCCGTCGCGTGTGGTTAGTGTATATTCTTCCCATGGTGGAGGAGTACAATGCGTTCAAAAGTCGACGTTGGGCCGATGCATTAGACTTACGGGGTCGTATGAAGCCGACTGTTTCATGATTGCAACTACATTTCTCCATTTGTGGTGGCACGTTGGTTTGAAATTGCCGCGGCTTTTGTGCATGTGTGCATGTGTATGTGTTGTTTGCATCCATCGCGTCATTGTGACCGAATATACGAAAAGGGCACTGTAAATGAAGAGTGGGGAGTGACATTAGTGGCGGGTGTCCACAGAAATTTGTTGTGCACCGCGCTTCTCTGGTTGAGCACTTCTCCGTGAAGTTTTGGAACTAATTTGCTTTCCTCATTTTCTTCCTCGTTGGTGTTTCGTTGTCAAATGTTTCTTTTATTTCATATACCATTTCTGCTTATTGATTTCGTTAAGTTCAACATTTCGCCGCAAAGACGACGTTAGGTTTTTTGGGGCGGCGAAACTCAGGGTGATCATTGGAGGTGTGACGGTGCCAAAAAGTAACCTTATTTTTTTGTCAAGCGGAGACCCTCTAACTCAGGCGTACTGGACACGACATTCAGGTGTGGAAGTGCACTTAATAGAGTACGCGTTCACACACACACACACACGCATATATATA
>NW_027124080.1:15793-27512 GCF_001457755.1 Trypanosoma equiperdum
ATATACGTATTCAGTAAGTGATCAACAGCAACGCTGTGGTACGCCACCCGCCGCTTCGGGTTCTCCGTGAGAGCACTGATACCCACAAGTAATAAAAGGGTTGACATATCAAACATTGTCGTCTCTTACGCTTTTGCCTCCACTTCTTCGTTACCTTCCGCTTCTGGAAGCAGCAGATCGGTGAGCGTGGCGCGAATGGCACGGCACCCCAACACGGCGATTGTGCTGCAACCCACCAATAGTGCCATTATCACTTTGGACTTATGTCTGCAACTCGGCGGCCCATCAGCACCGTTATGGCGGAAGAGCGTAGCAAGAGACGAGAATGAGGCAGCTGACAGAGCAATTGAGCGACTTAGGATTCTCATCGCGCAGTCCGCGGGGGACAAAAAGAGCAAAAAGACGTCACGCGAGGAGATTTTGAAGAATTGTCAGCCAATTGAAGTTCTTGGCGTGTCAAGCGAGGGGGAGCAGATCTTAAATGAAGAAAATGTCCTAACCAAGCTTGACACTTCTGTTTCCAATAAGGAATTCTGGAGGAACGTCAGACAAATGTTGATTGGGTCAACTGTTGTGCCGGTTAAATACAACGTTCCCACCATTACTGCGGTAGTGCCACCCTCAGCGCTGTACGTGGGAGCCCCAGCAGTTTGCGCGGGCATCACAGCCCTCTTTACCACAGAGGTAGATGTTCAGTATGAATGGTGCGCACGCGCCGCTCCCAAGAGTCCTGCGGGCACGGGCGCTTCTTCTGATGCCACTGTGCGCGTAATCAGTACTAAACCCGTTTTTACTCCTACAACACGGGAGTTGGGTGAGTCGCTGTTTCTTCGCGTCCTACCGGAGCCGGGTTCAGATTTGTGCACACAAGTGGAGCTCCCTCAGGTTCGTGCCGAAGTGCCTCCAATGGATCGCTGGACTCAAACAAAGCAATCTGTGGAAGCACCGAGCTTTAGGATGGTTACGTACAACGTCTTGCACGAGGAGTTCTGTAGCACGAGTTCGGCAAAGAAAACCATTTATCCCTTCGCAACAGATGACATTCTGTCGCTAGAGTACCGACAGAGCCGTATCGTGCAGGAACTTCTTGCATACAATGGTGATATTATCTGTTTGCAGGAATGCGGGAAAAAAGTGTACCAGCAATTTTTTTCCCGTGTTATGACTCAGTACGGCTATGAGGGATGCTATACAAACAAGAATGGTGGTGTAAGGGAGGGATGTGCATGTTTTTGGAGGCGCAGTAGATTCTTCCTGCAGGAAAAGGATGAATTTCCGCTCAACTGGTCAACGATGGAGAAGGAACATCCAGCTCTGGCAGCTGAGGTGACCCGTCATCCCGAGTTGAAGGAGGCGTTGGAGAATGTTACTTCGATTGGCGCCTTGGTATTACTGAAAGATAACGCGACAAACGAAGAGTTGGTGGTTGGGAACACGCATTTGTTCTATCATGCAAACGCCTGCCATATTCGGCTTCTACAGGTATACATGCTTCTTCACAAACTGAAGAGCCGCAGTGATTCGCGCAGGGGTGTTGTCTTATGTGGGGACTTCAACTTTACCCACACAACGGGTGGCTACAAATTAGTGACTACGGGACGTACGGAGGCGTCACATCACTCGTGGGCGAAAGGGGAAGTGTTCCACTGGGGTTGTGACCGCATGTTAGGCATCAACGCCGCTGAGGGAGCGGGGGGGTCTGCGGAAGTTGAAACGGGTTTGGACGTGAGAAGGGGAAAGGGAGAATCTGCCACATGTGCTTCGAAAAACAATAAGAATGACACAAATAACAATAATGAGAGTAATGGCAATAGTGTAGATGCGAGCACATCATGTGCCGCAACATCAGCTGATACTGGCGTTGCGTCAAGCGTAAAGGCTGATTACCGACCTCCATTTGATGTTTTCCGTGCGGACATGGAGGCACCAATGCAGTTCACAGATGCGTATGGTGTAACGGATCCGGAAATGCCATGGACTAATTATACAATGACATTCCGTGAGGTTATTGACTACGTTTTCTTCAACCCAGACCGCCTACTTGTCGTTCAGACAATTCCCATTCCACCAGAGAGTGAGCTGTCAGAAAATGTGGCTCTCCCGAACCGGAAGTACCCATCAGACCACGTTGCATTGATTGCCGATTTGTCGTACAAATAGCTTCGGTTTGCAACTGCCGACATCCACGCGATATGGCGGAGCACGGGCATTCGAGGATGGAATAATGTGTGAGATGCGGCGTATAAACATGATTTTCCGTTGAGATTTGTGCCTTGACGCTGAAGCGGAGTGTGGAAATGGTGTGGCCGCGGTATTTTGTCTGCCATGACAGCGTTCATGGTAATATGTCCTCTAGTTGAGCATTATTTGTGGCTATTGGAAAGTTTGTTGATGATTGGAGGCGACGAGCTAATGGGTTTTATTTCTTCACGGAACTGATAGTACCGCTGGAGATGGTCACGGGATTTATTGAGGGGTACAGTTGTGACAAGGACGGGAATCTAACCCTTTCTCTTTCTAAAAGAAACATATTGGAACACCGGCGGATGCCAAACACCTGCCGGTCACTTTCGTGATGGGTAACAAGCAGTTTGTACGTAGCTATCATCTACCTGTGAAATGAACAACCGTTATGTTGAAGTCACTTTGATTTTACAATCTGTTGCGCACTCAGAGAAAAGAGGGTAAGTGGCAGTACCCTTCTAAATTGTGGCGGTCTCCTCTTGGCTCGAGGTACACTTAACGTATCAACTTAGCGGGATATGTATTTCTCACACAGTAAGTGTATTTTTACGGTTAGACGTGCCTTTATTTTCAGCCAATGTGCTGTCCAACGTTCCGTCTTGAGTGGCGGAGGTTGGGACTGGTGGTTGGTAGGGATTCATAACCCCGTCGTGCGTCGTGTGAGTAATCATGATTCTTTTTGTTGTTGTTTTTGCCGGGTGTCGATGCAAGGAGGAACAAGGTGTCCTCACGTACTTTCTTTTTTTTAAAAAAAAAAATCTTGTCAACGACCCTCCTCTTTTATATGTTTCTTTTTTTTCGGGGGGGGGGAAGTGCCCGAGGGCCCCGACAAGTTAACGGGGAAAAGGAAAAAAGTGAAAGGGTGGGAAAGGGCAGAAGGAGGCGGAAGGAACATTCGCCACCATGTTTTCACAAACGCGCTGTTCCGCATGCATCGGGAAAGAGCTGTACAGCAGGGCGTCGACACTTCCACGCGACTTTTACGAAGCGTGCGCGAAGCACTTCGGCATTAAGATGCATCAAGAGACATTTATTGGTGTGCGGTCCTCACAGATCCGAGGGTTGTTTCTAAGCCCCAGCATTAATAAACCGCTAGAGGCAAACAAACCCATTGCAACCATTCCTCTTAGTAGTCTATACACAGTGACGAATATCCACACTAAACCAGACACACTGCACCATGTGACACTAAGCAATGTTCGTGACGCAATACGTGATGTTGAATTCAAAGCGATGACGTCACAGTTCTACCTTGGTCTGCAAATGAGTGCAATTATAAGCTCACTTCCAGACATAACACGAGCTCAGAATGCGGAAGAGATGGAGCGCATCACGCAGATTCTTCGCGGGGGTGCCATGCCTTGGGCGCGATTAATTGATGATGAAGATTTCAATGAGCAGTTCGTCTTCGGCATGTACGGTATGGCGCTAGACAGCTGGCAGCGGCAGAGCTACGAGGAAATGACTAAAGTGTTCCATCGCAACATTACCTCCATCCACGAAAAGACAAACCCACCCTTCTCCGTTGATACATTTAGGCGCATCACCCGACTGATACTTGCGCGGGCAGAACACTTTCCACCACTGGAATATTACAACGGTTCCGTGTTGTGGCGTCGTGTCCTCCGTTTCGTGCGGCGCTGGTCCAAAATTCCAGAACCTTCAGAACTGTGCCTCGTGCCACTATTGGATCTGGTAAATCATTCCAATCGGCCAAATTGTGCCATCCGTATTGGGCCCAGTGCTGCCATGGATGGCCGTCCCGCCGTCACGATTTACTCCATTGCACGCATTAACCCCGGACAGGAGATTTGCAGACACTACAACTTCGCTATCAACAGGCCTAACGCACTTTTTCGTTATGGGTTCCTTCCTTTTGATCTTATTTCTATTGTGGAACATGACGCCATTGATGAGTATTTGGTGAAGAATCAGCATATGTTACGCGAAGAAACTGAGGAGGCCCAAATCAAACGTGCGAAGGAACGGGCGGAGCTCCAGCGGCTCGAGCAAATCTTTCAAAAAGCCCGCTCAGGGAGTGTGCCAGCGGATTCGTAAGTGTGTGCACGTGTCAAAATATTTTAAAAAAAGAATTCAGGGGGTGCCACCGCGTCTATGATTATGTTTGATGTTGTTATTGTTGGCTGAACTTGTATTTGTGTATTGTATTCTGTGGTAGTTCTCCATATGATGGCTTAGCGCGCATTTATTTGCCGTGCTTTCGGTCACCGAAGGCGTAAACTTTGGATACCGCTGTGAGTTGTTTTTGGTGTTGTGTTACCTTATGGAATGTTGTTGAAACGGCACACTTCTTGCATTTATCGTTCGTTCAGGTAATTGCTTGCACGCAAGTAACAGTAACGTCATTGGTGTTTGTGTTGAGGGATTTTGGCGGCTCAAAGATGTGGAGTATCGTCAATTCACAACGGTTGCATGGGTTTTTCTGGTAACCTCCGCGTTTGCCTCCCGTGTGATTCGATCTTTTTTTCTCCACAATGCTTTTGCCATTGCAACACAAAGCTGCCGCATGCGTCCGTTAGCAGCGTGTACAAATTTCCCCTCTATGATGTGAGTCTTTTTCTTTTTTTCTTAAAAAATAAAAGTTCGTTGTCCCCCTCTTTTGCTTACCCGACACACTGTTAGAGAGACATGGAATTATGTGCTTCTGCTTTTCTCTCCTACCAACTATGAGGCTGTTAAGTTTTTGATCAACTTTTTTGCCAGTGAACTAACGTCGCGCGAGTTTAAACAGGTGTAATAAAAAGAAAAAAAGGACAAAATAAAAAAAAGGTTAAAGTCAACCTCTCACACAAGGAAAATACACGCTGAAGGACAGAGGAGGAAACAACGTTAACATATAACAACGACACCAACAATAACATCAAAGAAGGAAAGAAGAGCAGCAAATAATTTATTTTTGGCGCACTCACACATGACGATGAAGCGCCCTTCTTTTCTTGTGAGCCTTTTGTTTTTGGCAATTGGCAGCACTGTCATAGAAGCCTTCCCCTTCACAGCCTCCTCTGGTGTTGTGGAGCTAACCCCTGCGACTTTCAACAGCTTCCTCGGCTCTCACAAACCCGTTTTTATCCTTTTCTACGCACCGTGGTGTGGGCACTGCAAGCGCCTTCACCCGGAGTGGGAAAAGTTTGCCAAATCTGTCGAGGGAATTGTTCGTGTGGGTGCTGTGAATGCCGATGAGCACCAGCAACTTGGCCAACAATTCAACCTGCGCGGTTTCCCTACGGTTAAGTTTTGGGGTTTGGGAGAAAAGCGTGCCAATGCAGCTATGGACTACGCCGGTGAGCGCAGCGCGGGAGCCATTCAATCGCAAGCCATCAGTCTCATCAATGCACCAGGAATCAAGACGGTGAAAAAAGCTGAGGAGCTACGCGAGGCGGCTCAGGCGGCACCAGAGAAGAAGGCTGTTGTACTATTCAGTGCTAAAAGCCGCGTGCCGCCAATTTATGCCGTTCTTTCGCTCTCACCCCGACTCAAGTCGATGCCGTTTTACTTTGCAGGGGAGCAAGAAAAGTCTGGATTCGCTTCAGAATTTGGCGTAAGTAAACTTCCAGCCATTGTTGTCCTCAACACCACCGCTGGCGAAGTGAAGCCGGTGATATACCCGGGGAAGAAAGTTGCTTATGAGCCCATTGCAAAGTTTTTACTGGCCTGTGCAAACGATGCTTACGATGAGGCTAACTTCTCCTTGGAGGGTGGTGAGAGTGAGCAAGCTACAAAGAAGGGTGCTGCAAAGTTGGCGCTGCCAGTCCGGCCGCTCCCCGCGTCAGCTCATGGTCTCGAGAATTTTTGCTCCCCTGACGCACGGAAGAAGGCTGAGCGAACGCCACTGTGTGTGATTTCACTCACTTCTGAGTTTTCGCTTAACGACGTGCATAAAACCTTCAGCAATGAGCCACTTGTTTTCTTCGAGGCTGGGGATGCTCGTGATATCCTTCTTGGGGTCCTTCGGGGAAAGCTGGGACTAGAGAAGATTGCAGACAAACTGAAGGACGACAAGGAACACAACGCACTTCTGCTTCGCGCCTCCAAGCAGGGCACCGTACACTACAGACTCGTTGGAGGCGTAAACACAGCTGAAACTCTCAGCTCAGTCTTACAAATGGTTGTATCAGGCGAGATATCCCTCACGAAGGAGCAGCCGAAGTAACTTGTTGGAATGGAATGCATCGTAACGGTGCCACCGGATTTGAGTGACGGTGCCAGTTGCTGCAAACTTTGGAACAGGTGCGGTTGTGGTGTATCTTCTTGTGCGCTAGACTGTCCATGATGGGCGCAAGAGAAATCGAACAGGGGACAGCCGTGGGGGAACAATAAATCAAGACGAAAAAAAAGGAACCGAGTCGAAAGCGTTGAACCTGCAACGATTACTTCTTGGGAGTAAACGAAACATGCGGTTTAAAAAAAAAGAAACAAGAGTATGATGGGAAGAGTGGAGAAAGGTCTTAACCATGTTTTCCACACACACACACACACTTTCCATGCTCTCTGTTCTCGCTTCTTTCTTTGATATTTCCATTTGCGGCTTTTTGCTGTTCAGCCCCTCGTGTGTGCATCAGCTCCTGTCGCTCAGTAAAGTGTATGTTTGCCAACGGAAGGGAAGTTCACCGAATGAAAGTGCCGATGGAACCGGTTTCCGACAGCGTGACGGGTGTTACCTTGATGATAAAGAAGAGAAGTAAAGGAGAAGAGATGCACAGAAACCGAAAGAAAAAAACGAAGATATGTTAGGTACACCTCTGTCAATGATATTATTATTATTACTCCTATTATTGTCTTATTTTATTACTGTCTCTATTTTCTGTTTCACAAAGTGCACAACCGGCTACAGTACTCCATAACCGGGCCGGAACTGTCGTGTGCTCAACAACTTACCACTCTGGCTCTCCCATAAATTTTCACTTTCCTTATACCCGAGTTTCCAATCACTCACGTGTCAATGTATATCCTTCTCTTTTTTTCTTCTGTTTTACTTTACTAACATTTTTTTTTTGATTTAGCTTCTCACCGTCCCTCTCACGTCCTCCTCCTGCGGGAGAAATTCTCATTCGCCTCCTTATACTCTTCGTTCGGGTTTATTACCAGTTCGAATTACGAAGTGTCGGAAGGCGGATCTTGGAACTGCGTAAGGGACGAAAGAAGAAAGAGAGGACCCTCCAAAATTGGCGCACAACCTTTGAAGAGATCGCTGCGTACAGTCATACCATTGTGTCATTTCTGTTGTTGCTATTATTGTCCCGCAAATTTGGCTCCTTTGCTTTGTTGGTAAACTTCCCTTACGCGGGTGAGTGCTATATAATACACCGAAGAGATCGCCAACTTAGGAAGAAAAGAAGAAAGGAAGAGGTAAAGAGATAGCGAGAGAAAGGGGGAGTAGTTGGAGAGAGTTCCGTGCTGTAAGAACGACGATAGAAGAATAACGTTTTGTTTTTCCCCCTCCTTTATAAACACGGTTTACACGCAAACAAATAAGAAAAAGAGGGAGGAGGAAGCTGAAAGAGTGGAAGGTATGGGTGCTTGCATAGCCGCACTAAGAGGGAAGGTCGCGGGTAAAACAAATGATTCACACGGGATTAGCGACCAGTCGCTGCCGACCGCGGAGAGTACAGATGATAGTGTCAACAACCGTAATGGAAAGTTCAATAAATGCATCCGTGGAGAAGAGAGCATTTCCTCGGGGGATATGCACGGCAAAGAGGGCAGCGACTTAAGTAAGTCGCTAACGAGTTTATGGGGGGTTCTCTCCAAAACAGAATTTGCTGACTTCTTTCGAGCACATCCCGAATTGTTGAAGTCCAATTCAGCTGCCGTCATGTGCACTGGCGCGTTTCGTCCCGGAGAACTTGTCGGGGCTTATTGCGTAGTGAAGGAACTTCCAGGGGGAACGGTGGGTCGAAGTTTTTTGGTTAAAGCTGTGGACGACAGTGGCCCACCGACGCCCACCGTCACGACACCTGAGGTTGAAGATTCTGGTAAACGGGAGTTTGTGTTTAAGGTGATGACATTTATTAACCGTAAGAACTTGGTGGAACCGGTATTAGACGATAAGAGGGCTCTTATGAACCTGACAGGTGACGGTTTACTTCGCCCAGTCCATTTGCTACTCGACGAAGGGAATGAAACAGTGATATCTGTTACCCCTTTTTTGAAGGAAGGTTCGTGCGCTCGTCTTGCCGGAAAGCTTGAAGAGGATCGGTTACTGTCTATACTGCGTGATGTTGCAAGTGCTCTCCGTCTTCTTCATTCGCACAATATATACCACTGTAACCTGAAGTTGGAAAACGTTCTTTTGAGGGAGGATGGGAAAGCCTGCCTTGCCGACGCAGCGTTGTGGCGTATCTTCTCTACACAGAGCCGTGATTGCCTTCTCTTTAATGGTGAACTCGCGTGCATGCCTCCCGAGATGTTCATGATTGATGAAGCTGACAACCAGTCGAAGGACGCGAGCAAAGTAGACATTTGGGGGTTTGGGCTGTTCATGTACCGTCTGGCGTACGGGCGGGAGCCGTTTGACATTGAAGGAAAGGCACTTGAACAAGTCTGTGAACTAGTTTCTGTTGATAGGCTCCAGTTTCCTCAACGCAACTGGAGCATCGCGAGTTCGCTTGAGGATGCCATCCGTGTTTGTCTTGACGATGATCCGGAACGTCGACCAACAGTTCCGGGGTTGTTTAGCTTCTCATTGTTTCGGAACTACAATTTTAATTCTGTTGTGGCTGGAGGAAGTGTTGGGTTACCGGGATTCAGGGCGTCGCATAATGATACTGGACCAAGTGGTGGGCGCTCTGGCTCGGATAACTACATTAGGTGGGCATACCCAAGGTATCATTGGCGGAAGAACGTGTCACTCGACGAAATGCTCGGGTCTGGAGGCATCTGTGAAACATATCGGGTGCACCTGCGGCGGCATCCATCTAAGCAGTTCGTGATGAAGGTGCTAAAACGGTCAGTACTGAAGGCTGCCTCACAATACAGAATCAGCACAGACGATCTGCGTCACGCACTAGCTGTTTCGCGACTTATTAACCATCCTAACGTATTAAACCTGCTGGAGATTGTGGACTCGAGGGACGGGTGCTTTGCTTCGCAGCAGTTGGCTAAAAGCAGGTTTCTTTACGCGGAGTTTCCCCCGTTGCTGAATCACAAAAACCCTCTCTTCACACTGAAACAGATGCTCGCCGATGTCCTCCAGGGGCTTTTCGTGCTTCACCTAAATGGTGTGCCGCATCTCCGTCTGACACCATCAAACATTTTTTATGAGCTGGGCGTTGGTTTTAGGGTTTCGGACTTTGGTCCTTTGTTCCTTGCACGGGAGGAAATTGTCGAAAGTATGGAAACAGACCAACCACTGTATAGTGTACCACAGTGGGTGGTTGACGATTTAAAGGTGCCGATCCACATGTCGAGATTCAGTCTTGACGTTTTCTGTGTTGGTTTACTGGCCGCTTCAGCACTCCCTTCAGTTCTGCATGAAGACTGGTACCGATTTTCTAATTCAGAGGGGTGTATTCTTGATGTGAAGGGGGTTTGTGAGAAGGTAAAGAATGCCTCCCTTTATCTTAAGCCGATGCTCGTGGACTTTATCCTCCAAGCGCTAACTAACCCCGCAACAACTGTGAGGGACTTGATGAATCATTCATATTTGAGCGACGCGATCGACGTCAGCAGGCTCGACGAGATGAAACCGCTGAACATATCGCCTGCTGATATGGAGATGGCCGTGTCAGAGAGGTTTACCACCACTGACGAATCCGGACTATGGAATGTTCTCGGTCACGACCCAGCGGCAGGGAATGGCCACTTGTGGTGCTCAATGTTCCGCAACGAAGCACTGCCCGACGGCTGCATACGGTCTGGCATTCAATCTGTTAATGAAGTTGCGGCTGCAAGGCGGGTTCCTTTTGTTAAGAAACTCGTTTGCGGGCTGTGCCGGTGTGAATTACCCATAGTTTTATTTCTATGCGATAAGTGTGACGATTACATACGCTGCGCCAAGTGTTCGTTAGTGGATACACACGCCGACGACCACAAACTCAGCCCACACCTTGTCCACACCGTCGGGCAGGATGGGGTTGATGGCAACTTTTTTGCTTTATTGGTGCCAACATGCAATATATGTGTCGCGCAGTCACTGGAAGCCCTAGAAATGCAGGCCAACCTGCCACACGGAACGCTGACGAAAGATATCACCACCCAATCAGTTACTGCGGAGCGAGCCCTACGGCGGCTAACACTTGCGAAGTTGAATCCAGGCCCCAAGGTGCTTCCCAAAGTCTCGGATACTGAAGGTGAGACTTGGGAGGAGGAAGTTGCAAGCTGCCGCGAGACTCGAAACACTGAGCTGTTGTTGCATCAATTTGAACTGAACACTGTACCGAAGGAGCTGTTTGACCCGCCGCTGCTTCACGTGGCGAGTATTGACCTTAGTTACAACAAGTTAACCAGCCTTCCCGACGATCTGGCCCTTCTTTGCAACTTGAGAAGTGTTTCCGTTGCGCATAATGCTCTGACTGTTCTACCAGACAGCATGGGTGAACTCCGTCAACTAGATCGTTTAGACGCGAGCCACAATAAACTAAAGGACCTGCCGTTAACATTTGTCAAACTACGCAAGTTGAGCACTGTCACCTTAGACTTCAATGAATTTTCGGGGTTGCCTCGCGTTTTGGACGATCTCATTGTTGCCACCGCATCGACACCGCAGCTTTCCACCATTTATTTAGCGGAGAACACCAACATAACAAGGTTCCCCGATTACACGAACCTTGCAATCTTACCCACGCTTAAGTTGGCCTTAGACAACGAACCCAGTGTTTATCAAACGTATCTCAATGAAAACCTTGCAGAAAAGCTACCCAACATTGGCATGCTTTGGAATAAAATATATCCAGATCGAATCGTTGATAACGTGTTTTGTGGGAGCTTGCGCACCACTCAATCACAGGTGGTGTACGATAAACTTGGCATAAAAAACCTCTTGACAGTGGGAAGGGACCTCGTTCCCGTCCCTCCGGTTGGTGGAAAACATCTCGTTATCTCATTAGATGATATTGAGGAGGCGGATATCCGTTGTACATTTGATGAGGCTGTCAACTTCATTGATATGAGTGTGGAAAAAGGTGAAGGGTGTTTGGTCCACTGCTTCGCCGGACTCTCGCGTTCCGCCACGACAGTAATAGCATACTTCATGATGAAGAGAGGCATGAGACTTGGCGATGCGTACCAGCTAACGAAAAGGGGCCGACCTTCTATTTACCCCAATGAGGGTTTCTTTAGACAAATGATTGAACTGGATGGTGAGTTGTTCCCCGATGACCCGCCACTGCAACTGGAGGACATTGGAAGAGAAAGTCCCAATGTAAGGGTGTAGTGCCAATGGCGTGCTAGCATAAACATGCTTTTCCGGAGTCAATGGGCCGATGCCTAAATATATATATATATATATATATATATA
>NW_027124080.1:27532-27947 GCF_001457755.1 Trypanosoma equiperdum
TCTTATCGCTGTTGATGGACCTCCCATTTTAGTACGCCACCACTTTATTTTATTTTTTGCTTATTGTTGGTGACTTTCCCCTCTCCTCTTTTCCTTTTCTTCTTCTTTATTCGATATCCATGTGTGTTTGTATTTTATTTCATTTGGCTGTTACTCGCATCGTCCATATCACATATCTCTCTCCCATCTGCTGACTCGGTTTCTCTCACCTCCACACCACTCCCTCCTCTTCCCGGCAGCGAAAAAAAAAATGAGCATGTGGCTGAGTTAATGGTGGTGTGTTTATGCGCAGGGAAGAGGATCTATATAAATATAAAAATATATATGTTTATGTGCTTATATACTTCAAATCTAAATGGTCAGATTGCAGTGAAAACTATAATTGTTTGCTGTATTTTCAATGTAATTTTTTTTT
>NW_027124080.1:27957-28205 GCF_001457755.1 Trypanosoma equiperdum
TTTCATCCATCTACCTTCCCGCGTGTTAGCGACCTTTTCTATATATACACACACACATATATATATATATATATATATCCGTGTGTGTGTGTGTGTATGTATTTGGTTCTGCGTGTTTTGTGCTTTTATTCGTTGTTTTCTTTAGTTTCTTTTTATCTTTTTATATTACAGGCTTTTGTTTTTTTATTTCTTATACACACAGCAGCCATTGTGCCAATTGTCAGTTTTACGGATTAACCCCCCCCCCC
>NW_027124080.1:28238-29781 GCF_001457755.1 Trypanosoma equiperdum
TCGGCATTTGGGTATTTCCCCGTTTGTATTTTACCCACCAAATACATAAACTGCACAGAGACACGAAGATACAAACAACCAAGGAAAGAAGGGAAAATAAAAGCAATAAAACAAGAGAAAGGGAATTTTTAACGGTAGGATAGCCTTTGTTTTTCTTCCTTTTATTTCCCCCCTTTCAGGTCCCCATCGTTTATTTTCTCACTCACTCATTCCCCTGATTATTTATTTACTTTCTGTTAACCCAAACCTCCACTTGTATATATATACATAATCTTTAAATTGTTATATGTTAGTCGCACGCACCTTACTTCTTCCTTTCTGTGTTTTCTTTAATTGGATGCGTTGGTGCGTTTTCGGATGCCTCCTTTTGTATGTGAGTGTTTTTTTTTTTTCGTTTCTCTTCTACATGTTGATGTCCCATCCGTTACGCATGGTTCAAGATGCAGCAAGAGCAGCGGCGGTGAATAAAATTAAATAAATAAGAGGGTTAGTTAATAAACGATAATAATGACAACGAAAGGGTGGAAAACGAAGCTCAATGAAGTGACCTGAGGGGTGTTACAAAGACGAAACTTCTTCCTGCCACTTATGTTGCATGTATTTCTGTTGCTGCTGCCATCATCATCATTATTATTATTATTGTTTGCTGGTGGTGCTGGTGGTGCTGTACTGACCCACGATATAACAAATGGTGGGAGGGGCGTGGGACAAACATATAGAAGTAAGGAGAGGGATTATGTGGAGATGTGCTAAGTTGTCTCATGATGTGAGGAATAAAAGAGACGATTAGTCACCGGATGTCCAACAAATGTGCCCGGTAGTACCTCTTTATAGTATTCCTTAGCTTCACCTTTTCATCCAATTCCCTGCATGAACGCGCGCCCTCCCCCTCCTCCTTTCTCCCCTTCCTTCGATTGTATTTGTTCATTATTTTTAGCCTCTAAAGGTTTTCTTTGACTGTCTGTCTGTTTTATTTAATTGCCGCTTACCCTTATATAACCTGCACAACCCCCCCCCCCTCCCCCAGAGTTATCTAACGTACTATTCAATACCTCCTGTGGGAGTTTCTCAGTCTTTTTGCATAAGAGGTGTTTAATATTTTAAATAAATTTGATGGGGAAAGGAAAGAGAAGCACTTAATTCTCTTTTTGACGGTTATTATTATTATTATTGTTGTTGTTTCGCTGTATTTTAAACGTTGAAAAGTTAATCAGAGTATGTGGAAGTGTGTATTATACCGCAATCGGGGCGTTGATGTGACTGTTTGAATATTTTGTCTGTTTTCATGTGCAATTTCCATACAGGACGGAAGAAATGAAAAGACGGCGCGTGGAGTTCAGTGTGTGTGTGGGGGAAAAAACGAGGTGACGGGGCTTTGGGATACTGACGAGGAATGACGAAGGCGTTAAGGGAGGATGCCAGGAGTACAAGCATTTATATGGCGATATCCACATTTGTTTATTTGCGTTGTTACCATGTTTTTGTTACCGTTCCTCGGCCCCATGGTTGTTTGTCACTTACCGATATATATATATATATATAT
>NW_027124080.1:29817-39489 GCF_001457755.1 Trypanosoma equiperdum
TAGATGTATGTGCGTACTGATGTGCTTCTGTATTTATTCATCTGTTGTGTGAATTGGTGAATACTGCAGTGTTTCCCTCTTTTTTTTTCTTCATCCCTTGAATCCTTTTTCATATCGTGTTCGACAAGGAAGTGTGTGGAAAGTAGTCAACAGGGCGTTGTTTCAACGTGCAAGATCTTGTGCTACAGCGAGTTCTCTATGACGCAGTTGCTGCCATTGTAGTAACGTCGGCTGGTGTATGCCGTTGTTTACTTATTTTATTGTTGTTTCTTCTTCACTCTATCATGTTTGTTTTATTACTTTTCCCCCCCATTTCCACAATCGAGATTTCCTCCCTGATATCTCCTTTTCACACTGTTATCGCCCATTTCTGTCTCCCACATGAAACCTTCTACACTTTCGCTACCACTTGTCTCTTAACTTCCATTTGAAAAACAAGAAGGCCTCTCGCACTTACTTATCCATTAACTCTATCCGCCCGATTCTCTCTTTACTTTCCTTATTTTGACCAGGCAGAAGCCAAATCTTTAGTTATTGGCGCGTTGCATGGAGCTACTCAACGTGTTACCGCATGAGGCCGCTCTCCATAGGTTGATGCGCGCAGGTGTGTGCAACGATGACCAAATGCATGATTATTTCATATCGCAAGCGTTTCGTGGCATCGCATATGCTGTAAACCGAGCCACACTTCCTGCACCCGTTTTTGTACAGCAACCATTCTTGTCAGACAGTTCAAACACAACTGGAAGCTCGGGTGGCACCAACGACTCGCCCACACTGAATCCCTGTGCTGCAGGGAGTACAGCCGCTACAACTACTGGCGCAGTGTGCGTGCTGTGCCGAATGTGTGTTCAAGCTGTGACGTCTCACATGTCGCACCGGACAGCGGCGTATCTCGCAACGCGGCTCTTGGCTGATGAGGCAACAGCTTTCGGTGAAGGTAATGAGCGACCATGTTGTACAGTGGCATGGGTTGAAGCACTGTGCTCGGTGGGCAAAGCATCTTTTTTACAGCAGCAGTTAGGCGTTAACAGACGCATGGCACTGGGCTATTTGTACATTCTTGCGGAAACGGTGCGTGCGACTGCGCGAGGCCGTGTCATTGGTAAACGACTCAGTAGTCATTTTGTGGAGTTCGCCCACCGGATATTGGATGATGTCATACCGTACTTAGCGATCATGGCAGATGCCCGAGAGGTATTTGCGGTGACGCGGCACGTGCCGGTTGCAGGCAACCCATCGGAGGGTAATATTCCAACAGAAACAACGTCAACGGCGGCAGTTGTACCGAGGCCTGCGTGGCATCCCCCATCAAGGTTGACTGTCGAGGCCAACAACACGATTATACACCTGTTTCATGATATCGCGCATGACATCATCGACGTGCACCACAGGAGCGGGAAGAATCCAGGGGAACGTTGCCTAGTTCTTGACCGTGACATGCCAAGCAGGATGTGGCCAGCGGTGTCTATACTCCAAAGTGCACTTCATCGTGCATTAGATTGGATTTTACAGGAGGGGTTGGCTTGTGTTCGCACCATGGCACTGGCAACAGAGCACAGGGAAGAGAAAGCCGCAATAGAGGCGGTACAGACTGTCAAGAAGGCGCTGGACGACACGTTCGCGCAGATGTTTGAGAGGCAGGAAACACTGGAATGCTCGCGGCAAGCCGTAGAGAGGCAGTACGGGAAGGGTGCGAAGGATTATCATGGAATCACGGACACATTGTGGGCAAATACGCTGCGGCTGTGTCTCCTCTGCAGGAATGTCACTGGTGCGTGGATAGAAGTGTATGGCGGTGCAGGTTACACTGAAACGCGATCCACGGACAAAAACGTCCTCAGTTTCATCGCCTCGTTCGTGTCTTCGGTACCACTAATGGACGGAGATGAAACGGAATCAAGTGTCTTCCTTGCCACTATTGCACTTTTGTCGGCAGCACTCGCAGCTGTTGTTGCGGCCCCTGTTCCTTTTATGCAGGTCTCCCTGTGGGTATCCGACACCGCGTTGACGGGTCAGGTGCACAATGTCGTTATTCAGCGTGGACTTCGATACAAGGATGAGCTCGTGCAGAGGTTGAGTGCGCTCATCTCACAATTAATACTTTCTGGTTCATCGCTATCCGGGGCCTCTCGTGCCATTGTTGAATCCTCCGATCAGTTACTCGAGCTCATTTCAAACGGCAGGGATGCGGCTTCGCACTGCGTTATTCGTATGCTTTCGCGCGCAATACTTGAGCGTCCCCATAGCATGCTTCCAGCGCTCTTTCGTCTTCTGCAGCACGGCGATGTGAAGACACGGCGCAATGTTTTGGATGTCCTTTCTGCGCTACCGCAAATGGACGATGAAGCCGGCCTCGGTGAGAAACTGGTCGCGGAGCAAATGCGACCGATGTTGCGACAGCTCTCAGAGGAACTACTACTACGTATCCAGGATGAAGAACTACTTGTGCGACTACAGGGTTCCAAGCTTTTCGCGAAGGTGTGGCCGGAAGATGTAATCCGACCGCTGCTGAATCTTGCCACACAGAAGGACAAGTCGCACAAGAAGCAATCAGCTGCTCAACAGGCGCTACGCTCTGTCGTAGCGGCACACACAGGAGACAGCCGTGTTGTGCTGCTTCTGCTTGACGAATCGTTGAAGCTCGTGGGAGAGACCACACCGACAGCCCCCACCGCTCCTAACACCCCGGCGGGTATGTTGGCTTTTGCGCAACTGCACTCTTGCGTGGGGGAAAGGGAAGGCGAGGGGGACGGTGCTGGGGGGCAACCAGGTTGTGCGGCTGCAACGGGCGGATTGACTACCATTAGTGCTGCTGGGGGTTTTTGCCAGCGGTTGATGGGGATTGCTCTCTCCTTAGTGAAACGGTGGGCGGAAGAGGTGCCTTCGTGGTCCGAGCCAGTGCTCCAGCCCATCGTTGACCGTGTTGTGAGTGCGCGCAGTCCAAAAGAGCAGGAGTTCGCAGTCCGATTCATTGCGCAGGTCTCATCCTTGTGTGGAATAACGGTGGAGGGGGCAGCTGCACTTACGTCGTGCGTCCTGCGGGTTGTACAAGGGGGTAAGACAGGATCATTGCCGTCTGAGCGATGGCTAACTGGATTGTGTGGATCACGCCAAAGTAACAATTCAAACGAGAAAAGAGATGAAATTGCGTTAGTGGAAGAATGCTGTCCAGTTGACAGCGAATATCGGATGATTGCGCCACTTCTCTGTCTTAGGGGCTGCCCGAGACGACCATTTTTGTCTTGTCGTGTGGACAGTATGCCTCCCTCTATGCTGAATCTTTGGGAATTCATTTGGTTTGTCTTATTCTCATCGGACTACTGCGAGCAGCTTACGCCCGACACGCAGCGCTTGCTGCTGGAACTCGTCTGCAAGTACAGAACATCAATGGTGCTTGAGCGTTTTGCTCACTTTGAGCGAATGCATTTGGAAAAGAATGGAGACAAGGAGCGTAAAAGCTGTGAAGGAAATAGTGCATATTTGATTTGTGCGGACAAACAAGCTTGTTTCTTGTTCCGTGCGGGGTTCTTCTGCACAGGTACTCTTGTTGCGCAAAGCAGTCTAGCGTTTACCAAACCGGCCACCAAAGATGGCGAGTCTCAGCTGGGAGTTGAGACTGCGACTACTTCGTCCCCAGAAGGCAGTTGCGAAGAAGCAATGGAGCTACTTGATCTGGTTCATGCTGCAGAGTTGGTGTCTCGCTGGACTGAGTCTGTTGTGTTCCCCTGGCTCCTTGGTGACAATGATGACGAAACCACGTGTAGCAGGAACCCCCCTAGTGATCTGCAGCGCCTAAGTCGCTCCGCTATTGATTGTATCGCGCTCCTTACAGTTGTTGCACTAAACCGCGCGGAATTCGACGCTCATGTCTCGCGTCTCGTCAGGAACCCTCTGAGTGAACTGGCTCTCTTGTACAGAGAAGAGGTGAAGCAATCGAAGAAAGATGTTGGTGCTGAGAGGAAGGAAGCCTTTGCATTGGAGAAATGTGGTGATCTGCTAGGGCGGTTCGAGTTTGCGGTTCAAGTTCACAGCCGCGTTCTCAACATCTTGCGTGCGAGTCAAATGGGAAGAGGAAACGTTTGCACCTGGTTCATTGCGTTTATGCCGCATCTCATCGAGCTTGCTAACGCGGCCTGTGGGGTTGCTGCGCGCCTTGGTAGGAATGATGTTGGTCAGGTAGCGGTTGAGTGCTGTAACGTGTTATTTTTAGCCGCTATGTCGTCCAGTGGCGGCCCGCCGGCGGTGGAAGGGGAGCGGCGAGCAACGAGCGGTGAAAGCGATACCAAACCTCTTCTGATGGACCTTTGCACTTCTGATCGGAGCGCATTGCTTGCCTTTGCGGTCGGCAGTTCGCGGTATTCGAGTCTACCGGCGGTGCAGTCAGAAGGTGTTAAGCTCCTCTCCGCATTGTTGGGTGCAGCGCCCGATATATTCGTAGACACGGCTGCGGGTAAAGGGACGGCGTTGGATGAAGCCTTCAGTGCCCTGAGTTCCGTTGCGCTCCTTCATGAAGACTGCAAGACGCGATCACTTGCAGAGGCAGTTATCAGCACCATTCAAAAGACTGAGCAAATATGAGTTGAATTCTCGGAGGTGAACGTGGCACCGTTCCAGTGGCCCTTCGTTACAGCACGTTAGTTGTCCGTTAGTTTGATTCACAGCGGGGTTATCTTTGCTCCAACTTCGTTACAACTGGCGGGGGAAGCCACACAGGAGATGAACAAGTCATTTCTGACTCTTTTACAGTTTTTTTGTTAATATTGTAGCGGTGGCGTCATCATTGCAACTGTTACCATTTTGCGCTGATACCTAATATACAATACCACAACGCGTGACGTGCATTTTATCGCGTGATCATCTCAAAAATAGGATACGGTAACACCCATTACCCTCTGATGCAACGAGTTCTCCCCTTCGCTCTACACTGCTATTTTAACCTAGGTTCTGCAATGCGCGATTGGCATGCGCTAGCGCCAAGCGCAGCGATCCATCTGCCCATGACGTTGTGCGGTGGACAGTGCTTTCGCTGGCGCCGGACACCGCGTGGGACATGGGTGGGGGTCGTTCGGCATACCGCCTATGAACTGTGCGATCCACTTAAAATGAGCATTGCGAAGCCCGAGCAGAAGAAGGCGAGAAAGACTGCTTCATTCCTTTCTCCTTTGTCCCTTGCGGCGACTGCTGCTCCACCTTTTATATCTTCTGCCGATGTTTCGGCGACTGGGCAGCCTTCCGCTGATCTCCTTTGGTTCCGCTGTCTCAACTGTGACCTACGCAGCGAATCGGATGCTCGTGAGCAGACGCTCTTTCTTCGCCACTACTTAGCACTTGATGTTGATTTGCAAAAGATGTGGCTGCGGTGGACAGCAGACAACCCGATGAAGTCTCATCCTCTGGTGAAGTGTCTTACCCCGTGCGGCTCAACTGATCTCCCCGTGAGTATTCGCCATCTGCGACAGGATTTGCATGAGACCCTTCTTGGGTTCTTATGCTCACAGAATAACAACGTTCCACGCATCACGAGTCTGATGGAACGCCTCTCCATCTCCTATGGTGATTATTTGTGCGATTATAATGTAGTGACAGGTGATGTGCGCCACGCGGCTCACTGTGGAAACGTAAAGGGGAACCCTTCGGAGCAAAACGATGGTGGAGGCTGGATAGCTTTGCATGCTCTTCCTTCCATGGACCAGTTGGCGGCAGCCACGGAGGAGAGCCTGCGCGCTCTGGGTTTTGGCTATCGCAGCAGATACTTAACCGAATGTGCGGCAATCATCAGTAAGAGCGGTGCTACCAGGGTTCAAAAGGAAGTTAAAGATAAGAAAATGAAGAAAAAGGAGGTGGGCAAGCCAGCTGGCCCACTCGCCGCCGTGCAACCGTACAAATGGTATGAGGAACTTGCCAGCAACCGACTTACCCTTCAAGAGCGAAGGGAAAAACTTTTAGCCTTGCCGGGTGTTGGGCGAAAGGTTGCGGACTGTATTTTATTATTTGCCCTAGGTCACCACGAACTTGTTCCTGTGGACACACATATGGCGCAAGTTGCGGCTGAGTATCTAGCCTGTCCACCAGCGGTTGTGGTAGCTGCGAAAAAGCAACGTGAAAGCGAAGCCTCGGAGAGGCTCAAACGGAGACGAGGAAGTAACCATGAAGAACTTGCAAATGCTGTGGATAGCGGGGACTCGGTACTGTCATCTCTGTCATGGGAAAATACCCTAGTGGAATGGTATAGGAATGGCAGAGGCAAAAAAGCGAAGTTTCCTGCTTTACTGCTGAAACACCATGACGCAATACAGTACGGGTTTAAGCTACTCTTCGGTGATTATTGTGGTTGGGCGCACAGCATATTATTTTACGCCCGCATGAGATCATCTGGGAACAAGGAAGCAACAGCATGACCGTCTCCAGTGTGGAACCACGGCTTTTTTTTTCACTTATGTCCTACAAACTACTTGCGGCACTGCAGATTAGTCACATCGGGCCGTGCTGGACCGTTGCTAGCCGCACTCCACATTTAATGCAGGAAACTCATGTGTATGAGAGACACTGGTATTTGCTGTTTTCGCCGTTATAACTCCACTACGGCTGAGGACCTCACTCCAATGGGACAAGGTATTCGGTTTCATCACATTCTACAAGGGCTTTGTATGGCGGAAGGGTGGTTTTTACATACGCAGTGTTACCTGTTCGTGTTGTAGCTTTTGCCACGCTACTTCGTTGAAACTTCCTGATGCTTTCAGCACTACGCGTTAGGGGAACAATTTCTGCCCATTTTGTGTACATTCTACCGGGAATCATGCGGAAGCCATCAGCCTAATTGGGTGCGGCATCGCAATGCAAACGGTTTGCAACATTTGTGTTACCTGGCATGCAAGCACCCACTCAGTGACGGCAACACATGAGGAAGTGTTATCGGGCGACGTCAAAGACGTGAGTTTTCTATTTGTTATTATGTGCGATAAGGCAACGTTTTGTGTTTTTGATGGCTTGTTTCTTTTTTTCTTCAGTTTATCCCCAACTCTACCTTCCTTTTTTTTTTGCGCTAAATAGCGCGCTCCCACTGGCTTTTCAAGAAGAAAACTTGGCACGCAAAAGGAGAACGAGATATCGTACCACACGACGCACGCACACGGGCTATATTTATACGGGTAAGGTGACAGCTGGAAGGGGGGACTATGAGCAACAATGTGGAGTTGTTGCGGTTCGTGGCACTTTCTGCCGCTGTGCATGCCGATGCGGTTCAGTGTCTAGCCGACGATACCCGCCGCGTTTTATCTCAAATGGCAGTGGACAGTGACCAGCTAGAGGCGCTGGAGGCTCAACTTACCGACCTCCTGCAGAAGCAGCGCCGTCTCCATACATTGCGAGATGCGGTAACTAAAGCAAGGCAGGAACGAAGTGAGGAAAGTGGTAGCGGATGCAAAAGCAGCGGCAGCCGCGCTCCCAAGTCCACTGCGCCGGTTATTCCCCCCACCTCCGCGGGCAATGTCGACCGCAACATAAAATGCATCCTACAATTTGCGTCTAGGGCCGTGGAAAAAGATGAGATACAGCCGATTGGCACCCGTCGCAGCAAGAGAGTAACAGTTACTCCCACTTCTTTCCTTCCGAAAATTCCACATGAGGAACGGACGGAAACCACTTGTGATAGCACCGATGGAGGAAGGGAAGAAAAAGAGGACACTGAGTGCACGATAGACGAAGAAGTGGAGCGCCTGAAGATGGAGATTAGGCACGCAGAAGCCATGTCAGTAGGAAAGAAGCTGCGTGACCTGGAGGCACTGAAGCAGCAGGTGAAAGAAGTTGATGCTAACTCCCTTGTCCAGCGGTACGTAGGGTCGTTTAGTTTCCCCATGGAGGTGGAAGAGTTGTGGCGTGGTAATAATGTACTGAATTGTACAAACATCGACACTTTTGTTTCCGGTGCCTGCAAGCGGTTTGCAGGGCGTTACGATGATGCTCTGCGTGCGATTAGTGATTTCCCACTGTCGGAGGCAAGCGATGCGGCGCGTGTGTATGGCTCAACGTTGTACGCCGAAGAGCTCACTTCGTCGAGCAATTACGACGCTGTTGGTGTTCAAGTGCTCGAACGGAGTGGCGAGTCGACGCTCCCACAGTTCTACAGAAGGAAACGGCGCTTGGCACGAGTGAGCGCTCCTTTTAGACGCAGGGCTGTGGGTACGGTGCTCGGACCCGAGGAGTTCACTTTTCTTCCGACTGATTGGCCAGCAACTCAACTGATTTTACCACCAGCTGAGGGACATCTGCCCCCTGCAAAGCATATCATGACGCCCCGCTTCTCGTTTGCCAGTACGGATGAATTGAAAGCACTCCAGAGCCTTCGTGTAGACATTCAGCGAAGCGCTGTGGCTGCCTTTATGGACGCGTCCAAAGCACTTGATGAACTAATGAATCCTACCACATTACAACGTGATGGAATCGACTATAAGGCAACGCTCATTCGGCTACTAGAAGCGGAGCGGAAGGGAAGCAGTAGGGTGTGGACCACACTTGCGCGTGAAGGTTGAAGTGGTCGAGTTTGATAAAGTGATGGATTTTGCCTCACATATGACGATTCGCTTCGCCTGCAGCCCGTATGGTCATACGGTTTAATCTGATACCCGTGAATTGAACGCACAAGAGGGCAGAGTGTCAAAAGCTGAACGTCGCCCGTATGCTCTCGGGCGCGTCACTCCTTATCACTATTTGATATTGACCGCTCATATGCGTCCCCATAGATATGAAAAGTCACATACTAGACGGCAGTATAAAACATCCTTTTGCATCCATATATTCGAATACGCTCATACACATACACATTGTTTGGTCGCGGTGTTACTACAGTTGTGGTAGTTGCGGCCTTCTCTAATTCTCTCTTACTCTCTGGAGCGATATGTATGCATGCATGTGGTAAAAGACCCTTTATCGTGTACACTAGGTACGAAACATGTCTCTTCCTCATTTTTTTTTCTTATTTTTCCTTCACGTTTGTTAAGCCTTAGTGTGATACGCAATCTGTTTCTAGGAGCCTTTTCCTTTTCATCTTTCCTTTTCACGTTCACGACCCTGCGGTTACACCGATTGACCTCTTTACAGTAACGAGGTAGTCAGGGGAGAAGAGGAATTACTTAGGGAACGGGGAAAGGTAAGACGTGAAAGAATAGGAAGAAACAACATACAACACAATAATCAAGAGATAAATAAAAGCCGGAGTTAGCACTGCAAGGATTTTTCTTTTTGGTTCACTGGCGCCGTTATTTAATATATATATATATATATATATATATATATTGATTGCAACTTGCGCCACAGGACGGGAGATTGTGTGCCATCGTTAGTTCGGTGTGATTTTGTATTCCTAATTCTCGTTGCCCGTTGTTGCTGTATACGGTTGTTTGTGCGTTGCGATAGCTACAGTGAACGTTCTACTACGCGCAGGCTGAAAAACGGTTGAAGTACAAAGTTCCCCTTGGTGTTTTCACTGCTCTTGGTCCCTATAGTGAGGGGTCTTTAGCATATTTGTACATCACTCTGTAGACTACTACTCTTGTACTCGCTGATCCTTCCGGTTCTGCTAGACTGACTTTGTTTCTTTTCCTTTCTCCGCCAGGTTTACTACTTCTCTTTTGTATCGTGTCAGAGAGGGGACATTTCCTTCATTTTTTTTTT
>NW_027124080.1:39510-39630 GCF_001457755.1 Trypanosoma equiperdum
TGCTTCCGTCGCTTGGCTCTCTTTCCGCGTTATCATTTTTCTTTTTCTATTTTTGCCCTGTGTGGCCCGTGTTTTTGTTGAAACTGAGGGTACAACCCCAAAGGAAGAAAAAAAAAAAAA
>NW_027123149.1:0-1698 GCF_001457755.1 Trypanosoma equiperdum
AGGAAGTGTAGTGTATATGAAGGAAGTGGTGGGAAAATACCATTTGGAAGCAGTTGAAGAGGGACTCCTGACGTGGGGAACAACTCGTTGCTTTAGTACTGGAATTCGTGTTTATGCGCCACTGAGTGGTCTAGTGATATTGATATCTGATAACCACGTTGTCCAGCGCGCAAATTCGTTGTATTTTAGTGGTGCAGTTACACTGACTGGAAATGGTAACATCGGAGACAACGATAGGCTGTTCTTTCATTCCCTTAATTCTTCATATTCAGGAGCTGCGAAGGACCTTAATGATACATTGGATGAAAGGATTGTTTCTGCTGTATTCGGTGTTGTAACCAATGAGGTGCTCACCACACCGGGTGTTATCTTCTTTGACCCTATGGTGGTTTTTCCTCAGGTGAGCACATTCAAAAGGAATGTCATACACTTCTTCCCTACACTCACCCAAGAACTGTATGTGCTTGCGCAGTATTTCTCACGCTCACCAAATCATATTGCTCACACTATAATTCGGAGTGATGAAGCAGCTGAAGTTGCTGAGGTACTGTCCATGTCATTAATGACTTTTGGTGCATCACTCGGGTCCAGAGTTCTTTTGAATGAACATGTTTCTGATATCCATATGGAGCACTTGAAACATGGTGGTGACGTGTTCATACTCGGACTTGCAACTCCCGATGTGAAAACGATATCAAAATACCTTGACACCCATCCTCAAGCTCGTGTGTTCATAACATTCACGGACTTGCTATTATATTACGAGGAACTGAAGTTAGAGTTCAGTGTGACTGCAAACGCCAAGGCACAGCGCCTGCTTTTCGCCACTAGTTTGCCGCATTGGGCTGACAATAGTTCCACATCAGAAACTATTATTGCTTACCATGAAGCCGTTCCCGATCCGTCACAATGGTCACCAATGTCACTCCGTGGCTTTGCCATTGCTCGAGTGATGCAAACACTTCTGCTACTCATGAAGAAGGTTAGCCCTTCTCTATTGTCTGATGAAATATTTTGGCAAACTTCCTTTGTTGTTGATGATATGAGGTATGGACCCTTTAATGATGCTGATTGTATTGCCAACGGTGTACAGTTGTCTGGTAATTGTGTTTGGAATTATGGTGCCACAGACATATCTGTATGGTCCTTCGGCCGCGTATTGGACCCCACCTTTCCTGTAATGCAGGAGCCGGTGACACCTTCTATTGTGTACAAAAAAATTCGTGTTCAGTTGTCATCCTCTCAGGTAGCTGGCATCATTATTGGTTTAGTTTTCGCGTTATTACTTTTTGTTACCCTTGGAGTAGCACTATACTGTACCATCAGTAACAAGCGTGATAACGAACTAGCACCGAGGCAGTCGACTGATCCTGTGACACTTATTTTTACTGATATTGAAAGCAGCACAGCACAGTGGGCAACTTACCCTGATATTATGACTGAAGCTGTGGCAGCACATCACCGTATGATTCGCCAACTGGTACTTAAGCACGACTGCTATGAAGTGAAAACTATTGGTGATTCTTTTATGATTGCATGTCAGGACCCATTTAAGGCTGTACAACTTGCAGCAGACCTCCAACTTATGTTTTTACATAATGATTGGGGTACGGATGCATTGGATAATTTCTACCGTGAGTTTGAGGAAGCGAATGCAAAGGAGGATAACGAATATACTTCTCCTACTGCATGTCTGGA
>NW_027123149.1:1708-1975 GCF_001457755.1 Trypanosoma equiperdum
GGTGGTTTGCGTGTTGGAATTCACACTGGGCTGTGTGATATTCGGCATGATGAAGTTACAAAGGGTTACGATTACTACGGTCCCGCCACCAATATGGCAGCTCGCACGGAGAGTGTTGCCAATGGTGGGCAAGTATTACTAACACATGCAACTTATATGTCTTTAAGTGAATCACAGCGGCATCAACTTGATGTAACCGCACTTGGGCCCGTGGCATTGCGTGGCGTTCCTCAAACGGTACAATTATACCAACTTAATGCAGTACCG
>NW_027123149.1:1985-15295 GCF_001457755.1 Trypanosoma equiperdum
AGTGGTTTGCGTGTACGCATTGGTATTCATACTGGGCTTTGTGATATTCGACATGATGAAGTTACAAAAGGTTACGATTACTACGGTCCCACCACCAATATGGCAGCTCGCACAGAGAGCGTTGCCAATGGTGGGCAAGTATTACTAACACATGCAACTTATATGTCTTTAAGTGAATCACAGCGGCATCAACTTGATGTAACCGCACTTGGGCCCGTTCAGTTGCGTGGTGTTCCCCAACCGGTACAATTATACCAACTTAATGCAGTACCGGGTCGTACCTTTGTAGCCCTACGCTTGGATCATGATTATTACTTTGAAGATGGGAATGAAACCACCAACTCCACAAGTGAGAATAGCTCATCACGCGTGGAATTAAGTGAATCAGCTCAGATGATTATGAGTTCACTTCAAATGTTACTCGCAACATTCAAAGGTCAGCAACGTGAGAAACTATTGATGCCGTACTGTGAACGTTGACGTGTACCGCTTCCTCGCACTAATACGGAAGAATGGAATGATGAATATTGTCGGGAAGTAATTCATCGAATAGCAGCGAAGGTTGGGCGTGTGGCGGATCATTACGCAGGTACTCACAGCAATCACTCTATCAGCACACTAAGTAGCACGTCAGTGGTAATTATATCCGATAACAAAATTTTACTTGATGAGTGAAATATTTAAAAAAATTTTTTTGTGGTGATGGAAGTTGTGATGATTTCACTGGCGGAACTGAGTTATTGTTTTTCAGTTTTTCTGGTTGTGCTGTTGTTTTCGAAATTTTTTTGTTCACGTTTTAATTTTTTTTCAGCTTTTATTTTTGGTGTTATTAAATATTATTGTAAATTTGTTTCATTTTTTTTAGGACGAATAATGTTTTTTATAAGTGTTTGAGTTTACTCTAAGCTGAGCCTTCTTATTTTTTAGTCATGAAAATTGTTACAAACTGTAATCGTCCGCTGTGTCGTGTTTTGACTTTATACTATTTATTTTCACCTGGTTTGATTTTGCCTTCTTATCTGTCTGCTAATGTACACACTACTCACTTTTATTTCATTCGAAAGAGCCACGGGATCATCCCCTCCACTGCACTTAAAACATTTGTAAGCGTGTGCGCGTGTGTGGATGTATTTGTGTGAACGATGGTCATGTGCTTTGGTATCATATGCACCATTACAGCTATTTTTAGCTTCAAGTTATGATTATTAGTATTTGTTGTTTTCGTCTTTAATTATATACATATTTTTGATGTTTTGTGCTTTAAACGGGGAGGGTGAAGACGTAATAAACTAAACCCTACGTTCTGCCTCATTTTTTTCATGGTGTTTACATGTTGGTTGCAAAACATATTAATGTAATTTTTTTAAATAATCTCAAACGCCGAGTGTGGTGAGTAGGAGTTAATATGGTTGTGATATGCTTGAGCGTTTTTCTTTCTGAATCGTAGCCGTATTTTTGTTTCATTACTTAATGATAACCTTTTTAGTGTGTGCGTGGTTTCTTCCATTTTTCTGGCGTTACGAGGTGAGGCGGTAATTCACACAAACTCAGGGGTGCTATTTTAGTTTCTCTTATTATTATTTTTACTTCTGTGGCAAGCATTTCCCCGTTTCTTTCCCTCTTTTTTTATCGTGTGCATGTGAGAAAATAAGAATATATTATCAACATGTGGCACCGATTGTGTACCCTCTATGGCCCGCGTTGCGTAATGTTGGTGCACGGACTTGTTTAGTGATAGTTGTTTATGGACAATGCACCGCTTTTTGTAGGTGACTAGTCCTTAGATATGTTGCTTTTAGAAAACTTGCCGACGCGTCGACTACATGACATAAACGTGGCGGTGCTGCCCATATCTTCACCAGGAGACAACAATTAATCCTACAGGAACAGAAGGTAGCATTATGAGCTGAAAATGAGAAAATGTTTAATATCAACGGTGGGAATAGGGCAGGCAGTGCCGTAAGGAAATCATGTTGTTGTATATTCGTGCATACATATATTATTATTGTGCCTTTAACCAGGAGTATTTATAAATATTTTTCTTTACATTGGTTAACTTTTGTAAAGGGAAGGGGAAATTATTGTAGAGTTTTCCCGTGTTCAGGCTGGAAACATATTGATTTTTGCGTTGCGTGTCGATATAACTATGGATTATTTCTCTTTTTCTTATGTGTTTTTTACGTGTCTATTAGTCAGTGACATGTTGTTGTGGGAGGTTTCTGGTTCAAATTGTTTGAACTAAGATTTTTGCTTTAGTGGCGTCCCAAAGAAGTGTGAGTGATGGGACTCACAGTTTTGTAAGCAATTTCGATTATTTTGTCATTGACATGTTTAACCTAAATGTGGGTGATTGGTGGCAATATTGCGGACATGAAAGAGCCAGAACCTACTGTATTCATGTTCATGACGTCATTCCTATGCTCTTTGGCAGTTGTGCTTTTGTTCGTGAAATAAGCCTTAGTCGTTTGATGGTAGCGTGAATTTCAAGCATAAAATATGAGTGATGAGTGGGTAGATTACACCGGTAATCAATCGGTCGCAGCGGAGGATATTAAAATTTTGCTTGAAGGCTTCTTTAAGTGCTTGTATGAAGTGACAAGGGAATAAAGTGATTGTGTTATAGGTGAATGTAATCGGGCCACAAAAAAGGTATGACAATGGTGCTGAAAAATGGATGTTGGATTATGCAAGGTCAGAGGAAAACTTTTTGTGAAAACTCTGAGCGGTTTTGTCTAACAGAGTAAACTGTAGCAAGATGGATGAGGTAAAACAGCTTTGAACGAAGAGTTGATAAGCTTAAATTCCTCCTGATTCGATGTTCGGTGAATGTAGCAGAGTGGTTTTGTGTATTTTACCAATGGTTAGGTGTGCTAGTTGCATACTGTTATCTTGCGCATTGCTGAGTTTTTCAGTGACGACATTTTCTATAATTATCTAAATGTTTCTCTTTATCGTGTCGCAGCTGCCTCTGAATTTTGTCTTGTAAAAAGGCTGTCCAAAATTTGTTTGAGATTTCTTGTTATGTTGATAACGAAGAATGGGGTTATCGTTATAACGTATTGCATGATAGCAAGAGTCCCGATTCTGATGATTTGTGTAAATACGCAGAAAGATTCGTTATATTCCATATGGATGTTTTTTTAAAAGTTAAGGTGGTGTGTACCAAGTGTGGGTATTAGTTGTTGAGCTTCAAGAAATGAAGGGTGCATGAGGTCCTCATTACCGTGGATTGGTGTAACTGCGGTTGTTATGATTATGCAGTTTCCGTTTTAACAATTCAGTTCTTATATGGGAGTTTAATCGGTTGAAGTCCCATTTTAAAACGTTAAGAATCATTGAAGAGTTTGGCGATAACAATCAAAGAAACCTCGTAGTGAATAGCGGTTGTGTTCGTGAGTTTTTTAAAAGTTTTATTACTGAATATTATGAATTGGGATCTAATTAGTTTGATGCTGCCATTTAAGTTCGGGGTTAAATTTGGAATCATTTGTAGGAAGTACGTTAAATTCTCTGCTGTCATTGCCTTTAAAGTGTTTGATAAAGGGAATTACATGTCGGTTTTGCAGAAGGGTGTATCACGAGATCGAACCTGTTTGGGTATTTCGTCGTGAACTCTGTACGAGCAGCTGTCTCGTCTAGGGTCGGTCGTTGTTGATGGGAACGTGTGCATAGAGGTAAGGCATTTTTTAAAATTCGAAGCCCAGAGTTATGTAGATTCGAGCGTGTTGGCTGGGAAGGTTGATCGGAGCTTACGAAATCAATGGTCAAACCTTATTGCCTCAAAACAAAAAGATCATTTATTTTCCCCTAATGATATTGCATAAGTAAGAACAAAGGAGGTAAGAATAATTTTTAACTTAATGTAATTTTTTTATTTCCCCCTTTCTGTGAACTGGTCTACTGTTGAACAGGACCGCAAAACCGTTTTTTTTATTTCCTTTCCTGACATCCCCTGCTTTTGCCGTGTAGCGGTTAAGGTGTTGACCACTAGGGCGCAGTAAATTCGGTACCGATAATTTGCCGCCTTTAAACTAACCGTTTCTTTTGTATTAACAAAACGAGGTGGCTTAAAAGTGAAGGTGCTTAAGTGTGTGCCGTTTATAGTTTTGTAGTACTGCATGATGAAACTATGTAAATATGAGGAAGCAATAACGTTATTTACAGGATTAAAACAAAAAGAATACGGAAAAACATACAACTCGGCAGGTAGGTCGTGTGAGTTGTATTTTTTGCGTTTTAAAGCAACTGGTTTGGTGGGGTGTTTCGTTGTTACCTTTTGTCCGTCATACGGGTGACTAATTGTTTCACGTAATAGGGTTCTGTATATCAAAAACCCAAATTTAAATTTACCTCTGTTTTTATTATCATTTAGAGATAAGAGTTAGTTTTGTGACTGTTTCCTTCCACTTAATTCATCTGAATTTTAGAAATAATGAGGGAAGCGGTAAGGTTTTGTTTTGCATAATTGGGGCTCTATATCTGTACTTCATTTCGATTTATATGGGTTATCGACGACTTGTGAGGGCGCTTTGCGTTGTTGGGTGTCATTGCTGTGTTAGATGTTTATCTTTGTTTAAAGAGAAAAAATAATAGATAATAAATAATAAATAATAAATAATAAATAATAACAATAATATGAATGGTGGAATACATTTCGTATTACGATCATCATCTTATTTTACTGAGTTACTTTTATTGAGGTTAAAATTAAAATAACCAGAAAAGCTCAATTGTGAAAATAAAATGGAGGAACTACCGAACATGTGTGACCAGCAGTGACCAGCATCCACAAAGTGATAAGAAAAGGATATTTATTATATTGAGATTATTCTCCACAAATACTTAATCGATTTGGTATATATCTATTGGGGGCCCTTTTTTTTGTTAGTGTTTTGTGTAATTTTGTGCGTTAACAAGCTAAGTGACACTATGTTCAAAAATACAACAGTGCTGCTGCTGACACTTATAACGTGTCTCCTGCCAGCTGAGTCGCGAAGCGCTTCCGCGACAACGAGTGTAGTAGGGGTAGCGGTTTCGTCCGGAAGCGGATGCATTCAATATTGGGACCGTGACGGCAAAGGAGTGCCGTGTTCATCGCTGCCTTCACGTCAGGGTCGGCCTAGTGGAAATACGTCCCCCCAACTCCCTGTTCTGCAGCCGTAAACGGAAAGACGAGAAGTACGTGGCAGCGCAATCGCCGCCCAGCATGGAGGAAGGCGGGTGCCATCTCCAGCTTTAAGCATTTCCAGCGGAACACGGTCTGGTTCTTTGGGTGCCCCTCAAGAGGGTCAGCCGCAAAGAGACGCCGCGAGTGCCACTGGAATTGGTGGGCAGGTCGAGCGGAACGACGGACCAGCTGGCCTGTCCTCGCGTGAGGAGCCAGCAACCACAGAGGTAGAAGAAAGCGCACAAGCGACCGTGCGAGTAAAAGAAGTGTCTGAGGGTGAAGAGCGAGATCTTGGAAGTGAAAGTCATGAAGAGCAGAAGCAGGGAAGGAATACCACACCACCACCGTTAACAAGGGAAAGTGGCGAGGATATAGCGCAACCACAACCGAGGAGCGCAGTCTCGGAGCCTGATCAGAGAGGTATGCAGGAAGCGGCTACAAGCGATCTGGAAGAACATGAATCGACGGAAAACAGTACACAATGGAGAAGAAGCGTTGCACACACAAGGAATGCAATGATACTTTCTGCAGCATTATGCCTCCTGAGTTATTAAAACTCGTTGCTGTGAGTCTCTGCATAAGCTTAAAAATGCCAAGTATGGCGGACGCTGCGTGACTAATAGGTTAGAACGAGGATCAGAAACTAACCTGAAACTTCTTTTGTGAGAGAAATACTTATGGAGCGTAATAACGGCGTAATATTTAAGAGGACGGTGTTGCAAGAGGAGAGCATAACCATAATATAGTTGTGGGTAACGTGCAGAAGTAAATCGAGTGATTCTGAATGAGGAAAAATAAGTTAAGGTTTTAAAATCCACAAGCTAACTGACAGTGGACATGCTCAATGAAATGATTATAGGTAAGAAAAGGTAAACTGGCTTCAATGGTATTAAGGAAGTCGTAGCTGATGAAGTTTCAAGAAAGCGTAATGAAAGTTGTCGCATAACCAAATTCAGCGCTCTTGCAGAAAGGCTGGAGGCAGCTTACTAAAGGCGAACTTAATGGGATCGTAAACTTAAATTTTGTTAAATGAACTGACCACTTCGTTAACAATACATAAAACCCCAATAATAAACTTATGATTTTTTTACTGATGTGAATAACAGTTAAATACATTAATTATTTAAATGCTAACGAATTATAATGTAAATAAAATTTATAAGGCGCTGGTGTGCGATGAAGTTAAATTATTCGTAAACAAATTACAAAATCGAGCGAATGTGACGAAAGAAATTGACGAAGATGATAACAACATCCCAACGACACTGAGCGATTTAACAAAGATCGCTTACTGAAGCGAAGACCGCTGGGGTGTCGTTGGTTTTCTGATTTCTGTAACCGCTAAACTGCAGCTCACTTGAAGAAACAAGTGGTGTGTAGTGGCGGCAAATAACCTTAACCTTCGTGCACTGTTAAGCGCCAAACATAATAATGGTGTAACGAGGAGACGCTGCTAAATATGCTACGAGCTCTTTTTAAATTTTTGTAGTTGAGTTCACAACACACATAGCTTTACAATATGTGTTTGAGAAACAGGCTCGGAAGTGAGCGTTGTGCTCTCTCTCTTTATTATTTTCCCATTATTAGGTTTCACGATTATCTGACTTATTACTTTAGCAGCATAGTGTCGTTTAAAGTTTACATGAAAGGGAAATATATTACTTTGAGTAAATTTTTAACATTAGCAGTCGAAGTTGCGGGTGGTGGCTAGTCGTGCGGATGGACAGCGTGTTGTGCCCTCCTCTACGCCGTCGGAAATTTATAATGATGAAACTGATCGGGGGCGTTTAAAAGTGGATAATTCAGCAGAGCACCATGTCCATGGAACACAAGTGGTTCAGTTAATGCAATCATCCCAGGTGCGATTGAGAAAACAAAATGGAGGTACCGGATGTTTTGCAATTGCAAAGCACTGGAAAAGAGGAAGGAACGATCAAAGTTAAATAGTAACACATATAGGATTGGGTGCAGGCATGCCGTGTCGTTAGTAGAAATTGTTCGTAACTCTCAAACGCGAGCCACACTTAGCGTTTCCCACACTGGGATGAAACGAAGTGGAGGATATGTCCAAGCGAGCAGTTGACACAAATACAGAGGTTACTTGTAACAGGTGGCCGCTGCCGGGTCGTGGTTCCCCAAGGTCTGTTGCAGTGTGTAATAGCGACAAACCGTCCGAGACCGGTTGGTATGCGTAATAAACCGGCTCGAGAACCTGTTTCAAAGTTTTCATTGATACGACGGAATGCACTTTCTTTGGCGAGATGGCACTCAACTAACCGAGTTCGTGGAAGCGGGAAAATGAGTGAACGAACGAAAGACATTAACGCAACTATGCTTTATCGTGTAAACCATATTGGGCCCATTGAAGCGTATTCAAGATGTATAAAAAAATCCCAGACGGGGCCTATGGAGCAAAAGGCGGCGTTAGCACTGGAGTGAGGACAAACAGAAATGCATTAAGGGCATTCTCCTTGGGACTGTCGTTAGCATGGGTGAAGTGGACAACAGGGGCATGATGTCTCTCAGCCTTCCCAGATGATGAAAACACAGCAAGTATAGAAAGTCATTACTCTAGCATCGTCGCAGGAATGATGAGTGAAGGAAAAGGGGAAAAAACAGTGAAGAAAGCACGGTTGACCACGTTTGAGAACCTGACACACAATCATGTAATAAAATGTTGTATTAGATTCGGAACCAAGGGCAAAGTGCATCATGAAATGGCCGAAGAGCTACACCGTTTAGTGCATTCTGTACAAATATAATTCTAAGCCTTTGGATTGTAGTGTTGTTGTGTGTGATGCGTCGATTTTGACGGACAGAACACGTTCAACACCGTGAATGGTGGGAATAGCCCTCTTCACTCTGGTTGACTAGAAAATAAAGCACCAACCAAAAGGGGAAAATACGCAGTGAGAACTTGTTGCCAATTACGACGGTGTGTGGTATTACATCAGGACTTTGGTTTCAGGTGACTCCGACTTATCATAGAGAACTGGAACCGTCACGTTGCGTTGGGTAAGCGGGGGCGACCGATATGTAAGAAGGAGTTGGAAAGTTGGCATGGATTTACGAGGTGCGAAATATTGCGGTCGATGTGAAGTGAAAGGTTTCTTGAAGAAAATCTGGGGCATCCATCCGCATCGCCACAGGAAGCCGCATGCACAAAGAAGATCCTGTGGGCACACACCTGGAACGGAGAAAGTTAAGGGTCATGCAATGTATTAGGGGTTGCAGTGCCGCGGTATACCGCCGCTGGCGGCTATTGAAGCCGCCAAAAGTAATCGTTTAACTCAGGGAATAAGAGAGAAGAAAAAGACAAGAAATTCAAATTTACCAGTGGATGAAATGATTGCGGCAACGAGTCCACTATAATGAACGTGTTGAAACTTCGTGGGTGAATCGTGAGAGCTGACATCAAAAGTAAGAGCCCGACACCACTAAAACCAACCCAGCGAAAACCGTCATAGGTAACGAGTGGTAACAGTCAATATCGGAGGAAAATGAAATAGTACCAACGGGTGCGAAAGTCGCCTCTCATAAAATGGACACCCAATTTTTTTACTTCCGGCATTAATGTGCGCTGCTGGATGACATGATAACTCGACTCAATAAAGCATAGGAAGCATACCTTATTCTCAGATACTAAAGTTGAGAAAAATCGTCACTGAGCTTTTGCTGAAGTGTTGTGCCTGTGCTTATTATTGCCCGAATGCGATAAAATGTTCCACTTCTGAGGAAACTGTTCAATGCGTAAGAACTTCAAACATTTAAATCACGCAACAATGGAGCATGCCCACGTGGATGAGTGTATACAAAGCGGAAACGCATCACATGTTTGTGCGCCTGGTTCTGTGAAGTCTTTGCTGCTGCTCTGGATCGGAAAGCGGCACGCTGCTATAGACTGTGATCAACGAAAAGAAATAATAACAACTCAATTTTTACTTGACGTTGAGAACCAACTAACACAAACCGTTGCCTTCACACGAGGAAAACGTAATAACTCTAGGGCTGAAAAGTGCATCAAGTGTTGCCGCTCTTCCGTGCTTGCTCCACGGAAGTAACCGTGAGAGTCCAGAACTGGGTTCCACTGAACTCGTCACAACGACGTAGGACTGACAACTCCAAAACATCCGTTAGTCTTGTTACTAAAATTGTACGACTATATCTGGCACTAGCCTTTGTGCCTCCGGTACCTGTGAGTGGGATCGGCTTTTTTACTGCGAAATCTTAATAACACGACTCCTACAGGGCGCGAAATACGAGATCATCAAGGAGTGTCAACTATTCAATTAAAAATATCTAGAATAGGAAGATAACCTTCTCAATAGAAGTGTTTATGAGCATACTTTGCTTGAAACTTTTTTGGGAGCAAAATGGGTAGAAAAAAACTTATTTTTTCTCAACTAATCCTTTAAAAAGAAGTCTAATTAGCGGAGGCAGAACAAAAGTATGGAACAAATCAGCGACATAGATGACAGACGTGCTTTCGGTAATGGCGTATGTGTACATCGCGGGGCAAGGCATAGTTAACGAGGAGGAGTTTAAAGCACTATGTGAACTTGTTAGTTTAACACAGCGTACAGGCGGGTCGATTAAAAGAGCGAAGGAGGTCGCAGAAGCAGCTTCCCTGGGGAAAGGGTTAAAGATATCATGTTTTGATCAAACAGTGATGATTTAACTGAAATGGTAAGGAACCGATACAGAGAACTGGACTGTGGGAAAGGCAATCGAGACAGGGCTACCGCAACAAGAAAGACCTTTCTAGAAGTTCTCCTCTGTTTGTGCGAGGAGAAACCCAACAATCACCACGCAAAAACTTTTGTTATACCGGAAATGCAGAATGATGTGACTATGCAACATGGAAGACATTTGCTACCCACGAAGTACATGGAATGAATTTCAAAATAAATGGAAAATGGATCATAAAGAGGATTTGCAGACGCTCACTGTATTTGGGGATAAGGGAAAACTACCATAAACGGGTATAAAAAGACGCCAAATATCAAGAGTCGTGAATACCACGCCTAATGAGGGGACAAAACTAAGATGCTAAGCGTCTGCGATTGACGGGAATCAGACCAATGAGATTTGTATGGTATATCCAAAACTGTCAATTCAAGGCAGTACAAGTTGTATCAAATGACCTGGGGATCTCGAAAACCTGCTGAAAGTTGAAGAGATTAGCGAAAATGCAGACGCTGACACAAACACCACCATAGGCAAAACATAGACACACCCACCAACGCAAATACAAACTTAACGTCAAGCGCGAGGGGAAAATTACCAACAAAGGGATCAGACGAACCGCAAAAACAAGAATAAATGAAAACCTGAATGAGCAAACAACTATCAGTACTAAGACGGGTTTAACCACAAGACCAACAAAAGGACGGATTTCTGCTATAATTATTCCACAATTTATACCAATACTTTTCTTTTGGTTGTGTAAACTGGCTCACTATTTACTTTTTAACCTTAATAAAATAAAACTGTCATCAACGCAGAAGCGCAGAAGACATTGTAGAGATAACAGAGAAGTGGTGTTTTTTTATGTCTTTTAAACAAGGTGCATAAAGTGGAAAACTTCGATGCTTTCGAAAAGGAAGGAATCTGCTCGCACCTATAGGTACCTGGACAAGTTGATCAAAGCGAAAACTACAGGAAGGCAAAAGAAGTTAAATAGTGGAAAAACATTATAACTTTAAAGATAAAAAAATGCGTATGTTGATATTGTTGTTATATAATATGGGAAAACAAGTATATTAAGGCAAACGCGTTGCATTCACACAAACCGTGAATTTTGCGCAATTTACAATTGGGTCAATTCAAGCACAAGGGAGAGAAGTAGCAAAACCTAACCTTGGAAACTTGGTTGAAGTTTTTAAGGGGAGAGAGAGCAAAAAAAAATGGTTATGGCTGCAGCAACCAACTGAAACGACGATTTAAACCGACCACATTGGAGGGGTAAAAAAAACTGCTTACGTACGATGATGGAAATATTAACAACACCTTTCAAGTCCGATCTAAAAAAATGTACTAGATCCATGGCCTCTCATTAAATCGATAGAAATATGAAGTCACCAAAAGACATATTGTCTAATTTGTTTTTATTTTCCTTGAGTGGCGGTGAAGTTGGAAAATAAGAATCCATGCGGTGCCCTTGAGTAGAGATAAAAAGAAAGACGTGTGAAGGTAGTATTTAAATGTGCCAATACGCCTACATAATATCAAAAAATGTAGTGGAAAAGCGCTTGAGGTGATGTAAGGGACGTTCATAGTCTCTCTGAAACCTCTTCATGCGAGGAAGCAATCTTAACTACATGTAACATATTAATTTTTATTTGTTCTAATTCTAAGTCTGATTATAATTGTTTATCGTGTGACGTGAATAGATTGATACATGTTCGTTGGTCCCTTTTTTTGCTTTTAGTGTTGCTTTGCATAATTTTTGTCCGGAACCTCTTAAGAAAACGATGCTCGGACTTGCAACAGTTCCATTTTTGATGCTGTTCTTGCTTGTGTTATTTGCTGAATCGGAAGCTGCAATACAATTAACAACCGAAAACAGCAAATGCGGAGGATACTGGGACCGCTCAAATAACTACCACTGTTCTTCGCAAAGCGCAAGCGCTGCCGGTCCAAGCAGTGCAGGACGACAGCTTACTTCTCCCTTATCTCGTAACAACCATCCAGCATGTGCGACGTCCGAAGACACCGGGAAGCTACCAACACAAAAGAGTACTACGCCGGGTTTGGCCGCGGAGAGGGCTAGTCAATCGACTTCAGGCTCTAAAGAAGACTTTCCTAAAGTGGGCGTAAAACCACAGGATGGAGTAGTTGAAAGCGTGAGAAGCGATCACATCGCTCAGACATCTGAAATCTCTCAAGTATTGCCGCCGGCGACGTCCCCACCGGGCGAAGGCAGTGAGCAGAAAGTCGATCAAACAGGACAGGAACCGAGGGCTTCGGAAGGCCAAAGCGGAGAACTTGGAAAAGGAGGAAATGCAATTTCAGGGAAGCAAGTGTCTTTATCCCCACGCAGAACCGCATTGTAATCCATAGTGCCTAAATTTTTTGTGGCGAAGCAGCTGCGTAAAGAATTAAAAACACAAAGCAAGTAGAGTGACTGGTACGAACTGATATTTTGCAACCACTGTAGGTGTGAAAGGGTAAAGGATAGTGGGTAGCATAGACCGTGATGAGGCACTGTAGTGGTCGTGTGTGGGGAAATGCCCGTATGGACTGTTCGTGTGGCGCTTCGTCGACCTCTTTTCTGAAGTGTGAGGAAATGAGTCTCGCTTTGTGCTATCAGTGTACCGTCTTGTTCTAGGACACGTGCATTTAGCTGAATTTTCTTGTACCTAAAATATTAATACTCTGTGATTTGTTTTATGTGAAGGACGTCTGAATATCGGCAGTGAACTTTCCCTGTGTAAGAGTTGCAATCACTCGAGTGCAGAAACGGCGGCAGAGATTCAGCCGTGTAATCACATCGATTGTGGCAGTTGTGCCTCAGAGTTTTCACAGTGCACGGCGTGTGTTTAGGTTAGAGGTGAAAAAAAAGAAAGAGTTGACTGCTTGGTGCTGGTGTGTGCACGCGTCTACCACATGTTTTACATAGAGAGGTTGGTTGAACTAGACTTTCATCGCCGATGGGGAAACGTGACGGCCAAACGACAGCAAGCCAAGAATGTAAGTTGCATCAGCGCCTTTCGAAATTTTGGAAGACCGCGTGGAAGGAAAGTAGACTGGCTGGCTTATCAGGGAAATCTGAGGGATATGACACTTTCATGCAGTTTAACACTACTGAGGGAACACCGAGAAAGCTACGTTGGAAGAGGTGCCGCCGTGTACGAATTCTTTTTGGTAGAAAGGATGTAAATGGTACGTGATTCTTGTTGATTGAGTGTCCGCTTTAGTTTGATACACTTTAGACTTGAATGGAGTGTGAAGGTTACAAGCGTTTTCCCTGGAGATGCCGGCCACCTTAACGTGGTGCCAGGGTCCAATTACCCGTATCATCGGGGGATGCCAAGAGCCAGCAACGTTCCTTTCATGGGGAACACTGCTGTGCTTCGGCTACGGCATCATACAGCACAGGGATCAGCAGCGTCTTGCTGGGACACCGTTTTTCATTTGTCGG
>NW_027124008.1:0-461 GCF_001457755.1 Trypanosoma equiperdum
TGCTAAGATATATCAAATTGTAGCAATTTTTACATGCTCTCACAAAATAGCAAAGTTTCACAGAACTTAATAAAAATAAGCAACATTCTTTATAATGCTAAAATGCTAAAATGCTACCAAACTCACAAATGCAGTAAAATTCAGAATAAATTTTGTATTTACAAGAATACTCAGGTCTTTCATAGTGTTTTATATCCATTTACAAGCTGCCTTTTTGCCTTTTGGCATTCCAAATTTCACTGCAGCGCCTTCCTCAGGAGTTTTGGCCTCACTACATTTATCTGTTGTTGTTTCCCCTGGTTTATCTCCTGTTCCTGTTTCCGCGTTTGTCTGAGTTGTAACTTTACCTTCATCTGCTGTGCACTTTCCATCTGTTTCACTTGTCCCTTTCCATTTGCAGCCTTCATCTGTGCAGCTTGTGTTAGACCTGTGTTGGGCGCAAGCATTTTTTGCATTTTGAT
>NW_027124008.1:471-1661 GCF_001457755.1 Trypanosoma equiperdum
TTTTTCTGAGCCTGTGCGGGGTTGGGATTCGTTGTTGGTGATACTGCTGCTTGTGCCTGCATGTACTGTTCTAAGTTGGCGATAAAGGCTTCTGCTTTTTCAGTGTTTCCGGTTAGCTGCCTGCCGATGTTGGTTACTTCTGCCACGGTCTCTTCGTGGTCTTTTATGTCGGTTACTATCTGGTTTAGAGCAGCTATTCAACTGATGTCGTATATTGTGTTTGCTTCCCCTTGGTGGACGTCCGTGTATTTTAAGCAGAGCCCGCTGTTGGCAGAACCACTGCATGCTGTTCCCGTATCCAGTTTTCCTAATACCGTTGCTGATGAGCTTGCGATGAAGTGAGTCTTAACATTGCTTATTATGCTCGCCAGTCTGGCTGCCGTTATGGTTGTCGGCTTTGCTGTCGGGCAGAGGTTTCTTAGCTCTTGCATCACATCGTTTGTTGGTTGACTGCTCGATGTCCATTGCTGATTTAGGGTTATATGCTTGTTGCACGCTTGGTCTAGGCCGCTGGATGAATCCTCGCTGCATACGCACACCAGCGCTGCCATCACTGTTTTCGCTTTGTTGGTTTTGGCTGTGCCGACGCAGTTGGCTTTCCTGTCGCTGCCGGCTGTTGCGTCAAATACCTTGTTAGGTGATAGTGTGTTTTCTGTGGCGACGTTTTCGCCATAGAGAGCTGTATTTATCTTCTCTTTTAGCTGTTCGTTAGTTAGGATTTTCTTCGTGTCCTTTATCCTTTGAAGTTCCGCCGCAAGTTTTGATTGTTCTGCGGCTAGCTGTAGGACCGCCTGCTTGGCTGCTGCTAAATACTGGACTGTTCTGGAATGGAGTTTGTGGTCTTTGAGTTTTTGCTTTATGCCGTTGTTGTCCTTTAGTCTTTGGGCCGTTGCTGCCCACTCCTTCCACTTCGTATTCCAATCCGTGTTGGTGCTGAACCGCTTGTGCTTTGTTTCCGGATATGTTCCTTTTTTGTCGGGGTCTTCAAAGACAGACCTCCAATTTTCACCTGCAAGGGACATGTTCAAGTCTAGGATTTCGTGATGTGCGCCGTCGTAACTTGCTTTAGCTTGAGCTAGCAAACTGCGGCCCCCGCCTAATGCTAGAATTTCACAAAGGGCTCCTGCCGTTGCCGTATTGTCACCTGCTGCTACTACCGCATCACCTTTTGTTGCTACAAGTAGCACTAA
>NW_027124734.1:0-923 GCF_001457755.1 Trypanosoma equiperdum
TCTTACCTTGGGTTTGTTGGTGAACTCTTTTTGGATGTTAAATTGTTTAATTGGGGATTTATTGTTTCTAAAGCTTTTATTCTGTCTGTCATACTGACTCAGTCCTTTTGGATAGCACATCGAGATAAATGCACAAAGAAATTATTCTATATATACTCATTTCGGCACTAATCTTAGTTATTTTCATATTTCTAGTTTCTTTTGTCATTCGTGCAAATATTAGAGTTTGACCATATGTAGCGTGAAACTGAGAACTGGATGTTGTTTCTAAGTTGGTGTTAATGTGTTAGCCCTCTGGCCATCTCTGTACGCAATAATTCTCCGCTTGTGGTTACGCCTTGTTTGCGCACATTATCTTAATAATTGTTATGATTTCTTTGATTTCTGTTTTATCGTGCACTTTTCTAGCATATGGTGCCCTGCCGGAAGCTATTGTGCATCTAGACGTATTTTTATTTTCATTGTCCCCTTTGTGTCCCCTTTACTTTAATAATAAGATTCTGTGGATGCCGCTGAAGTGGCCGCTGCTTATATTAGATTTTTCTGAATGTACTAATACCGCTGTAGAATGCTCTACTATACTTGATGCCTTGATACTTCTTGCGGTTTCAGTATTAGGTAATTTATTATTGGGCTATTATATATATTGATTATCCTTTGAAAGACAAATGTCTCACTTATTATAATATGTAAGTTATCATTTTCAATGGTCGTGCCTTTCACCTGTTCACCCTCTGAAAGGTTAGCTTTGTCATAGAAACCCATTGTGTCAATGACGTAAATTTTGTTTTGCGACACTTTTCTACTTTATCTTTCAACCTTATCGTTCCATATTAAATTCAGTAGAATATCTTTATATTTCTGGTAGTCCATGTGAGTCCAAAGAAATGTATATATTTCTATGCCTGAAAATTCAAAGCGTG
>NW_027124734.1:933-1516 GCF_001457755.1 Trypanosoma equiperdum
ATTATCACTTTCAATGGTCCTGCCTTTCGTCTGTTCACCCTCTGAGAGGTTAGCTTTGTCATAGAAACCCATTGTGTCAATGACGTAAATTTTGTTTTGCGACACTTTTCTACTTTATCTTTTAACCATATCGTTCCATATTAAATTCGGTAGAATATCTTTATATTTCTGGCAGTCCATGTGACTCCGAAAGCAGTGCATATATTTCTATGCCTGAAAATTCAAAGCGTGTGTTCTTTATTGGTTCTATCTGGAGGAAGATCTTCATTACATGTTTCATAATCAAACATGTAGCGTTGCTGTTTTGCACAGCGACGGCTCCTCTTCCGTATGTCCTTCGGATCGTGGCTTATTTTACATCACAAGATTATTTTGGCTCGAAACTTGTTTGTAGCTAGCGATTTTCGTCCGTTTCCTTTTGTTTAATTTAGCGCTTCAACTGTGCATAAGCAAAAACTGTTATATAATTTGTACGTACTATGAAAACCGGAAATTTGGAAGCCGTATGTCAGTGTGAATTTTGCAGAGTTCTGCCGCTAATTCTCCACTCTTCACGAAGGTTATCTAACGGTTAATACGTGCT
>NW_027124076.1:0-409 GCF_001457755.1 Trypanosoma equiperdum
TATCTTCTATATAATAACTTTACCAATCTGGACGATTGTAAAAGACACTGAGCTGAACACTTCTCTACTATTTTTTGACACAACACTGCTGTCACTTCTGCTTTTTCTTCCCTGTTTTTGTAATTTTTTCACATATGGCAGGTCTGTCTAAAGTTGGTGATGTGTATTTTGTCACTTTCTTAAATATTGAGTGCAACCATCATCCGCCTGGTTTGGTCTGCTTAACCTTATACTTTGCCTCTACAGCACTGAAAACTCTGATGTCAATTGCCCGACCTTTGATTGGGGTTAATGCTCTTCTAATTTAAAAGTATAGAATTAGTGGAATTTAACTTTTCATTCCCTTTACTTTTCAATGCTCTTATAAAGATCTTAAAATGCGATATTTTAAGCAGTTTTCGCTTGTTTA
>NW_027124076.1:419-1157 GCF_001457755.1 Trypanosoma equiperdum
GCAATTTAAAACCTTTCTCCTGATATTATCATATTGTTTTCTACAAATGTTAGCCAATATTACTGTGTCTGATAAGAAGATTTTGACTTTGCCTTAAGTTTATTTAAACCATTCTTCCTGTTGGTTTTTCACACCTCGATCTTAGGGCTCACCATTAAGATAAAAAACATAGTTGCTATCGCCTCCACAGCGATACGCTCATCCATTTCTATGTGAAATGTAGAATACAATTTCATCGTTTTGTATTATTTACTTCTTTTCTGTGCTTAGATGCATATTATTTCGTTTAACTTCGTATTTCCCCCATTATTTGTCTTCTTTCACCGCTTCTATCAAACCGGATTACGCAGACTTCATTTATCTGTGTACAGCACATTATCTCTCCTTGATCGTCCCCCTCCACCATAGTGCATGATACTGCCCATCGTTCTGTTCTTTTTGTTGAAGCAGTGCATGCTCAATATCTATCCACATCATGTTCTTTTTCATATCGCTGTTTTTCTTGTATAGTAATAACACCCTTGTTTTATCACTCCCTCTAGCAATTACTTACTTTTCTTTTTCCATTGTTTTAAATGCTTTTATTTTGTCTTTTCACTTCGTGTTCTTCACTCTTCACATTATAACATTAGTATAAGCACAATCACAATGCTTTTCTATCATTATTATTGTTATTATTGTTACTACTGCTCTTATCATAATATTCATATACACACTCACAACACTCTCCTATAATTA
>NW_027124076.1:1200-2742 GCF_001457755.1 Trypanosoma equiperdum
TAAACAGAATGAACAAAATTAGAATAATACAAACTTTTATTTCCTCTCAACCTTTTACTTTTTACACATTTGCCTCTTTTATGTTAAATTTTTCTTTTTTTACTGATTTGGTCATTTTCGCATAAAGGTGTTAAAAAATGTTAACATTTATAAAATTTTTGTAAGGTTTCGCAAATTCATAAATTACATAAAATTAAGAATAAATCATTAAAAATATGAAATACTACCAAACTCACAAAGATAGCAGACGTCAGAGAATTTTTTATTTTAATAAAAACTTGTATCTTTGCACTTGTTTTCCATCCTATTTGCATCCATCTTTGCATTCTTTCTGTTCTGTACCTGTGAAAGTGGAAGCTAAATCTGGTTTGCCATCTTCTTCAGCTTTCTTATCTGCTTTTTTTAAAGGCGTCGGAGAGCATTTTTCACCATCGGGTTTGTATTTATCAAATTTGTAACCGTTTTCCTCACAAGGACCGTGTTCGTTGTAATTCTTACAATCAGCCCCATTTTTGTCCTTTTTATCACCTGCTCTTCCCTCTTGTGGGGCCTTACATTCGCCCCGTTGTTTTATGTGTGCTGCTTTGTTTTGTCTGCGGTAAAACTGAAGCGTGCGTCGGAGTTCGTTTTCGGTTTGTATTTTTTAAAGCTCGGTTTGCTTGCTGTCGGTTTTTGTAACATCGACCACTTTAGTGTCTTTGATTTCCTTCCATAGTCTTGTTGCCGTTGCTTTGTCTGCCTTCAGGGTGCTTTGTTTGATGCTCTCTGCTTTACTGGTGGCTGCCGCTTTTGACAAGGATAGTGGTGGATATTGCAACACGGCTTCTAGTGTCGTCTTGAGCGCCGGGCTGGAGAGCGCATCCTGCAGTAGCTCTTCCGCAGTTCTCTCCGTTTTGCCGACGTAATCTGCCTTTATTGCTTTTGCGTCGTGAAATGCTGTGACGAGTATGTTTGCTGTAGGACCTTTCGTTTCTGATATTGTTTGTCTCGTTGTGCGCTTTACTTGCGCGGCTGTTGAAAAATCTAGTAGGCTGTACAGCAATTTTGTGTTTTGGCCGCTGTTGGTCCAAGAGGCGTGGGTCGCCCCATGCTCCGTGAACACACAGAGGTTCCCTGTGTTTTCCACTCCGGTGTTGTCGCTTATGGCGGTCATCTCCGCGAAACCTGTGTCACTGATTATAGTGTCGCCGATGTTCGGCACCGTAGTCGTTTGGGTTGGTGGTGTGGTGGAGCAGCCGTAGTCCTGCCTGCGCGCTGATGCATCTGCAGCGCCAGTTGTGTCACCGAGGCAAAATTTGCCGTCGGCTGGCTTCACAGAAAAGACATTTAGCGTCCCTATTATGTCTCCTGCTGCCTGTTGTGTTGCAGCTACCCTGTAGATAGTAGCTGAGGCCTGTTCTTTGGCGTCTGAAGCCTTTTGATGTGCCAGTGCGTGAAGTTCCAAAGCTAGTGTCGACAGTTCCGCGGTTAAGTTGTCGTCCGCGCTGGATGCAAGGTATACATCTAGTTGCAAGGCTAATATTTCGTATTGTTTTGCTAGCG
>NW_027124076.1:2752-2967 GCF_001457755.1 Trypanosoma equiperdum
TTATTGATATGTCTGCTACACCTGGAAGTTTGCGAAGCTCTCCCGCTAAAGAACACAGCAGTTTCTACGTGACCTCCTTCATTGCACTGTGTGCCGCGTGTACATTGTCTCGCCAAAGTAATAGTGCAGTCAAAATCGAAGCTGAAAAAGTTACCGACTTGTGTATTTGTAGTACCATTTAAACTTTTTTGTTTGGTTGCCCTGTTTCCCAAAGG
>NW_027124076.1:2989-11601 GCF_001457755.1 Trypanosoma equiperdum
AGATATGTGCTGTTATTGGTTAGTTGATTACATCTATCGCTTTGGTTTGACAAGTTGTTTTGAGCATCGTGCTACCCAGGTGTGTTGGAACAGCTACACTTTGCACAACCGCGGCTCCGAAACAGGCGTTCTGGCTGAGGTCGGTCCTTGTCGGTTGTTATTCTGCTGTGAAATGCAGGACACCACCGTCACTTCGTCGTGCGCCCTGCTGCTATCCCAAGTTCGCGGTCGTACTCCATCGCTTTTGACACGCATTTTGCGTTTCATGCTTCTCTACAAATTGCAGTTATTTTCGTTTGCATACTGTAGACATTGCCTTAAAGTTATGTGACACCTTGATATGAAGATGCTGTTTGCGGGGTGTGCATATTGCCTTTCAAACATGCAGAACCGCGTTTGTGGTTGCACTTCCGCCATCTGGTCACCACACACTTCTGAGGCTTGTGGCTGTTAGAATGTCAGCCGCTTGTTGCACAGGGACAACAAGTTTCCGGTTTTATCGTAGTGACTTTATTGCCAGTGGCGCGTTGTTTCCTGCTTTTTTTCGAACGTCCTTTGTTTTTTTAACCTATATTGAACCTAATGTTTCTGCTACCGTCAACCTTCGTGTTCTGAAAATGTGTTTACTGAATGCTAAGTTTTTATGCCGGTGGCTGTGGATGTTGTCGGTGACGGTTTCTGTTTTTCTAACGCTGCCGCTACAACAGAAGATGTCTTTTCCGGTTCCTCTTCCAGTGCGCCAAGTTGTTTCAATGTTGTGCTTTTTAGAGCCGTATCTACGAATTTGGTTTTGGAATATAGCTTCAGTCACAGCTGCAACAGCTCACTACATGTGTGCCACCAATCCTTTCATTTACATTCCCCTTCTATGCATTGCTGTTGGAATTTCAGCAGCTAGTTGAGCTGCTAAGTTGATTTGTACTAAGAATATATTAGGCTACTTTGTAATAACTGTCCTTACTGCTCAGTTTGGTAATGAAACCATCATCGTCATTGTTTTATAAACTACTCTCAGTGTCGTTACTTCATCATTTCAGAAGCAGTATCTAGCTTTTTGTAGTACAATACGTGAAATATTTGGCTCCTCGTAATGAATTTTTTTGTTGTCTTTTGCTGATGTCCACTCCTTTGTTTCCCTCCTTATTTTATTTTCTTATTTATTCCCTCAGCCGCGTCTCCTGCATATGATGTAGCGCCTCCATATGTTCAGTGCAATGCATTACAGCTTTCTTCTTCTCATTCTCATTCTCATTATTATTATTATTATCATTAATGCTCTTATTATTATTACAGTAGCAAATTAATTGTAACTTTAACTAACTAGCACAAAATAAACAAAGCAAATCAAATTATAACATCGCTTATCTTTAAGAAGCTATAGCTTTGTTACTTTATGCCAATAGACCACTGTAATACCATATTTCATTACTTTTATTTAAAAAATGTTTCACGTTTTGCAAAGGGGTTTACAAAAGTGTTAAATTATGACAAAATATCTCAACTTTTTAGAAAAATTTCTAAATAGAAAATTTATAAAAATGGGCAAAAATCTTTAACATGCCAAAATGCAAAAAATCACAAAAGCAACAGCGATAAGAGAAAATATGTATTTTTAAGGGCACTTGACTTTCACACTCTTTTCCATCCAAGCTGCAGTCATCGTTGCAGTATTTTTGCTCCTTTTCAGAGCACTTTGGAGTTGTCTCCCCGGCTTGGCTTGCTTATTGTATTTTCGCTTTTTCACTTTCCTCACTCAAACCACATTTTGGATCCTCTTTTTTCTTTTCATCATATTGGCAGTTTTTGTCTTTGCGGCATGTTTCGGCATCTTTTTTTTCGTTGCGTGTTTTTGTGGTCGTATCGATTGCTAGTTTTTTCAAGTCGCCGTTCTTGGCTCTGTGTTGTGTTGCTTCGGCCCTTGCCGCCATTTCTGTTTCTTGTTCTATCGCCGCAGCTCGGCGCGCCATTTCTGCTTGCTGAACCGCGGCTTGTAGTCTGTGGGTCATGCTGCTTAGTTCAACGGCTGCGTGGGTCCCTGTAAGCAGATGTTGCTCTGAGCTTCTGAGCATCTTCTCCCATCGTATTCCACCTTTGTCTTTGCCGAGCGCTCCTGCATAATTGATGCATTGTTGGGTTGCTGCCCCCGTGCAGCCCGAGACAGAATATTTGCCTAGCACATATTGCGTAATTCCCCGTGGCTGTCGATTGCCCTACTGGTTGCCTGCCTAGCTCGGCGTAGAAAGCTGCGATTCTTTGCGCAATTAATGCTGGTGTTAGGTGAAGGTCCGCCGACATTTTGGGGCAGTTGGCCATCATGTCGTTTACAATGGCTTTCACACCGTTGAGCTTGTTGTCTTCCACATGGTTCGGCCCGCTTGAGTAGCACTCCGTTGTCTGGCTGCCACTTTCTTTTTGTGCAGAGGCAAATCAGGTATTCGACTATGGCTGCTCCTGCAGTGCCGGTCGTTGTTGTGCCGCCGCATTTTGTGCTTTTGGTGTAAGCGAAGGTGTCCGTTGCTTCTACTAGGCCTTGGCCGTAGACAGCGTCTTTGATCGCCTTTATCGCTTTACCGTGTGCCTGCGTCGCGGTCTCTTTTAGATTGTCATGCTTTTGCTTCATTGCGTCGGCTGCCGCCAAAATGGCGCTTACGGTTGCTGCTGCTTTTTGTTGTGCTGGCCCGTCCCGTATCTTGGCGTACAGGCGTTTTCCACCATTTGCTGTTGTTGCGGCGATTTGTTGTATCTTTTCTTGCCATGCTGTCTTTCTAGCAGCTTCATCTGCTTTTTTCATTTCCGAGTGCACCGTTTCATTTCTGTCTGTGTGAAATGATTGAGCTGCGAAGGACACGTTTAAATTGAGGAGTTTGGTGCGTAACTGCTCAGAATCTTCAGTTTCAATTGCCAAATTTGGGTACGGCTTGGTATTGATGAGGTAAAAGATTCCACAAAGCACGTTGAACTCTTTTAAGTTGTCGTTGGCTCCTTGCTGCGATAGTCGGCTGATGCCTACTAGAAGAGGGGAAAATAACTGAGTCCGAATGTTTTTCCTATCTCTTAGCGTATGTATCTTTTGCCATTTTTGGTTTTGGAGGCCTGTTCTTTTTGTTAAGTTGGTTAAAAGCAAGCACTCACAGCAATTTTGTTCTATTAAACGGCGGCTTCTGCCTTGTTGCCGCTATTTTAGCTTCGCTGTGCCTCGCTCCTTCCTACGGATATCTTTGGTTTTGCAAAAGTTTGTTTGCTATAATTATAGTTTATATGACATTTTCACAACTTTAATTCATTATCAGCCCTTAATCTATCCCATTTACAGTCTTTTGTCTTTACTTCTCTCTAAGATAAACAGCCACCTTCAATCGTTAAATCACTTCCGCCTGCACTTAGTTCTTGATATTTGGATGCTCATTAGATTAAAAACCACGGTCACCAAAACCATAAACGCGGTAAAATCAACCCATTTTTGTGAAAAATATGGGTTTGTTTTATGGCTCATCTAGGCTTTTCACATGCTAATCCAAAGTTCATATGAACTTGTGGCTCCTCACCTCGTCGCCGTTTCACCTTCATATTTTATGCTCTTCATTCTTTTGCGCATAGACATTCTAAGAATTGAGAAGAAATCGCTGCCGTTTTATTTCTGAAGTCTCCCTCCATCTGGAACTTAAACGCCGGCCTTTATTTTATTTTCACTAACAACTTCTATACTTTCCTGCTCTTTTCTGCTTTGTTTCAAAATTAATCATACAGAACGCTGTAGGACAACGAAATGCTTATGGTAAGTGACACCCCTTTACTGATACCTGACTGTTAGGTTCGACCCATTTTTACTATTATAAGTTAGCCCGCTTATAATCCACTACTTCTTTTATGTAAGTTACATTTTCACATCTATACCTGGATTAAATCTAGAAAACATTAAAATGATTCTTTCTATCTGGTAACTTACGCGATTTTGCGGTGTGTTTGTGTCATGAATACTCACTGTTTCTACACTATCATGTGATGCAGTAACGGATTTTATTTGTGCTTTTTGGTGATTTGTGGGTAATGGCTTAGGTTTTCTGTTAGTCTTTTTAATGTACTGTTGGTTTTGAAATTTTGTGAAAGATTGGGTGCATTCGTAAGTCTCTTGCATGTGTGCATTTTACTCTTCATAGTGTTTTCCGCTAAAAAACGCACGTTAGGATTATTTTTACTGGTTTTATCAGATTGAATGTCTGCTGCAGATCTGTTCATGTATTTCATAATATTTTAAGTGAAAATAATACAATATTTAAAAAGTTCTTGAGATCATAATGAAAATAGCGCTTCAATATTCTTTCTGTTTTTACCGTTTCTTTATGTTTATTGTGGCTACTCCATTGGTCTCGCACACTGTACTTTGTCTCTCTCTCTCTCTCTCATTGTCCACCTCCATTATCTCCTTGTGTATAATGGTGTCAACCGCCTTATTTGTGTTTGAACTTATGCATATTCCCTCCCTTTTCCTTTCTTTCTGTCTTTCCTTTAAAAATATTCCTCATACTTTCTATTTCTTACTTACTTCTGTAGTCACTTAATCTAATAGAACCCTTTCCATTGTCATAAGTGCTTATATTCTGCCCATCAATTTGGTCTTGCACAGTAGCAGTATCATAGTATTAGTATATACTCACTCACAACACTCTTCTATCATTTTATTATTATTATAGCCACTACTACCCATAAAACAAACTAATTAAACCCAACTATATTATCAACAATTTTCACGCCTTGTTTTTCTAATACTTTACACTCAGAGGCTATTTTTAAACACATTTACTAGCATTTTCAATATTTTCACTAGTTTGGATATTTCGATAGAAAAGTGTGAAAATATATTAAATTTTATAAAGTTACATAAGTTTATTAAACTAAGCAAAAATCCTTCCTAATTTAAAAATTTAAAAACGGTAAACTGACAAAACGAGTAGTCATCAGAGCAAGTTTATTATTTACAAGAAAAATTAAAGAGCGGCACTCCTGCTTGTGGAGCTTGCCTGTACCATCAACATAATCTATCCATCCACATACTGCTTTCTGACCAGGTTTTACATCCTTGTTTTCCGCTTCACAGGCTTGCTGGGTTTGATGTTTACTGCAATCTACCCTAGAACATGTCTGTCCTGTTCCTGAATTTGTTTGTTCTTCTCCATCTTTCGGTTTGCAGAAAGCCCCTTCGGTTGCCTCTGTGCTGTTCCATCTGCAACCATCGCCTTCCTTGCAGTCTGTTTTTTTCGTATTTTTTGTACAGTCTTTCTGAGGGTTGCTCTGTTTTTCTGGCGTGGTCGCTGCTGCTTTTGCTGCTGTATGGATGCTGCTTGCCGCCGCTTGTGCTAGTAATGTCGTCAGGCTGCTGTTGAGCGCTAGTATATGTGCTTCCGCCTTGCTCCCGCTGTCTCCGTCGATTTGTTCTTTTTCGAGGTCGGCTATGGCTGCCTCCAGTGCATTCAGCCAGTCTGGTGTCTCGACCTTGTATTTGTTGGCACTGGTGCTCAGTATTACACAAGATCCTCGGCCGGCTGCTTCGCTGCCGTCGCATTCGACGTTGCCCATGCTTATCTCCGCTGCGCCTAATAAGCCCGCCACCGCTTTGCTGCCTCTTTTTTGGTGGATTAGCGTTGCCAGTTCCGCTGCTGCTGTTTTTACTTGCGCGGCCGTTACTTTTTTTGTTCGTTGCTGCCTCTGCATTTCTGCTTAATCTGCGCCCAGGCTGCGCTTATAGAGCTTCTCTTATTGCCATAGTTTATGTCCGGCTTTGCGGCGTCGAAACAAGCGCCGCTGTTTGCATTGGTGTTGTCGCTGCCGCATAGGCCAATGAGGGTGGCTGCTGCCCTTTTCTTGGCTGACTTTGCTGCAGCTGAAGCTGTGTTTCCGCAAGCTGCCGACCGGGTGTTGTCTCCGGTATCGATAGTGGCGTCTCCTGTCACCGCCGGGTAGCTTTACAAGGCTTTTTTAATTTTAGCCAAGGCTGGGCGGGTTTCCGCAGGCTCCCCAAAGTATGCTGCGTTGTTTGCTTTGGCGTCCGCAATCTGCTTCAAGGTGACGTTCACGGTTGCACTCAACTTGTCAGTAGTCTCTGCCAGAAATGCTAATGCTAGCTTTTCATCTGGGCGGAACTTTTTGTAAATTTGTGCCGCTTTGTTGCAAACTGTAGATTTTGCCGCCTTGCATGCTTCTGGTGTTTCGTCGCTGCTGCTTTCTTTGGGTGCGGCTTGAGGTTCAGCTGCTGCTAACCTCTCTATGTGCTTCAGGTTCGCCAGAATGAGTTCAATTTTTGCGGCTAGTGCGACCGCTTGCTTTGCTTGCTCGCCGGTGGTTTGCCTTTATTCCGGGTTATCTTCGGCTCGCACTAGGGTGCAGAGCAAGCCAAACTCTCTCGCATTAACTGCTGTCGTTGGTGCTGCTGCACCACTGTTTATAGCTAGTAGAATGATGCTAATGAATACAGTTGTTGTTGCGATTGCATTTGTTATAGCGTTTTGGGGCTGCTGCTTCCTGTTCGTTAGCGACAGCATGGACATTTTTTGACCTTTTTCTGGCGGTATTTCGCGGCACCTAGGGCTTATGTGTGCTTCTAAGTTCACTTCTTCGACAACCTAGTAGGTCTCTGTTGCGGTTAGAGTAGAAATAAAAGTGCGCTTTCAGTCTTGATGGCTTGTACTTTCCAATCAATTGATAGACTCTGTTTCACTTCATCTGTTCTGGAGCCTCAATATCGTTTCTCTAGCACCCCTGCGATTTTTGCTGCTGTTCTTTCTTCTTCTTACCCGTAGAAAGAACAAATTCAAGAATAAAATACGTTTTCTTTAACTCGTATAGTTTCATTTGTTTTTACCAAATATAGATTTTTTAACCTTCCTGACAAAACGTTTTCAAGAAGTATTTTTGACCTTCAATGAAATACAAAATGATAGTTTGTCTTAATAATTTCGTATCATTGAAAACAAACAACAGACTCATCACAATCTGTAAATTATCACTATAAATGGTTGAGTTTTTCATATGTCCAACTTGTGTAAAGGTTGTTTTAACAATAAACCCCTCTGGAAATTATGACATAAATTTTGTTTTTAAACGTTTGATGTTTTAATTCACATTTCTTTCGTTTCAAATCTATTGCATTAATTTATTGCTCAACCAACTTCTTAAATTGTTTAAAATGCTGCGCATATTTCTTGTTTTGAAATTCAAATTTTACAGTGTCTAATCAGTACAATTTAAAGTTAAGGTTTCTTTGTATGCAGGCTGGTCTGTAACAATACAACGGCTCTACTTTTCTCTTATGCAATATCTTTGTTTGCAAGCTTTTGTAAGCTTTTCAATTTTATGCTCCTGTTGTTTCAATAGTGGCAATATCACTACTGTTTTCGAATGCTTTGCCTACTGTGTCTTCTATTTTCTCTCCATTAACTGAAGTTCAGTATTGATACATATATGCATAACTTTTCTTCAAAAGCCGAGAATTTTCCACCTGTATACCATAATAGGGTCGGCTATATATTATAATTCACTCCAAAAACTTTATACACCGCTTATAAAGGTTATTATATTGAGTCTTTAACCTTTTGGTAACGTTTTCTCCTTGTATTTTATTTATGAGCATCTGTTACTATATTTAATATGTTTCCTACGAGAAAAATCAACTTTATTGGAAGTGTACGGTAAATTTATTGCCTGAATGATTTCAACTTTTTGGCGCATAATGGCACTAATTGAAATTATTGCGTTTGGCACTCCTTATATTCCACCTCTATTTTATTCACGGTTTCGCTCACTCACTTCGTCTCGTTGTACCATTGCCATTGGGTTTGACTGCTTTTACTTCGTTTATTCATTTAGTCTTCGGCACCACTCTTATTACAATAATATTTGTATATACACACTCACAACAACTCCTCTTATTATTATTATTACAATTATTATTACTAAAATACTACCTTAATTATTCTTATAACCCAAACTAGTATCCATAAAATTAACAAAATAATCTAAATTGAGTATCGCTCATTTTTAATAATCTACCATCCTCCACTACTTTACATCCATGGGTCAATTTAACTAAAAATCTTATTTTTTCAGGTTTTTTAACAGTTTGAAAACATTTGACAACAAGTGTTATAATAAATCAAATTTCAGATAATTCTCTTGAAATACCAAGCTCAAAAAGCAGCATCCAAAAAAGTAAATTTTCTTATTTACAAGGAAACAGGAATCTTTGCACTTTGTTCGTTCCCATTTAAAATTTTTGTCAGCTGCACAAGCTGCCTTATCAGTGCAGCGTTTTGCACATCCAGCTTTTGTTCTCCTGCAGCTCCCTTTTCTGTTCCTGCTACATTTGTCTGAGTTGTAACTTTACTTTCATCTACTTCGCATGTTCCATCTGTTTCAGATTTTCCTTCCCATTTGCAGTTAGCGTCTTTACAGGTAGTTTTGTTGTTTTTGTGCTTGCTGCAGCTAACTGCCTCTGCTTTGCTATCAGTCGCAGTGACATGGGGTTGCAAGTGAACCACTTTCCCCGTTTCCTCTTGCGGTAGAGCTGCTGCTATCGTTCTGAAGTTATAAATGTCATCTCTCAGACTTCTGAGTTTTGC
>NW_027124076.1:11611-12583 GCF_001457755.1 Trypanosoma equiperdum
TGCTTTTCCGTTGTAAGTTTCGAGATTCCGTAGTCTCAGACCTGCGGCGTTGAGGTTGTGCAGCCAGCCTTTGTTGTTTGTTTTGCTTGGATCGGCTCGGTTATGTCGCTGTATTTTACGCATACGCCGTCGTCATTGTCGCCGGTGCATCCCGTATTTATGTATGCGCCCAGGTATGTTGCTGCCGCCTGGTGGTTGAAGTAACTCCGCAGCTTGGTCACTGTAGTCGTTACGATGTCAGCTGTTACGGGTGTGCTTTGTTTGTGGTCGCATTGCTTGAATACGAGATCGTATTTTGTTAGCACTTGGTTCTTTGCGGGGGGGAAATCTACTTCGCTACCTGTTGTTAGGTGGCGACAAGGTTCGTTGACCGCAGTGCCGCCCGTTTTTTTTTGTGCACAGACAAACCGCAACTTCTACGAGTGTTGCTACTTTGTTCGAGCCTGTTGTTTCGCACAGCGCCGCACGGCTCGTCGCGGGGTCTCCCATGCCGGCTGGATTAAAGTCGGCGGCTTGACCTTTTGGGGATTTGCCATAAACAGCTGAGTCTATGAGTTTCTTTACTTCTGCTTGTTCATTGAGCCCGGGTTTGTTTGGAATATTGTCTAATGCCTGTTTTAGCACGTAAGCCGCTGCTGCTGCTTCTGCTGTTCTGCGTCTCGCTTGTCGCACCGTCGGTTGCGACGCTTCTTTGAGTTTTGCAGCCTCGAGGACCTCATCTCTTTGTGCTGTTTCTTTGAGCTGGTTCGCAACTGCTACCCAGGTTTCCCATAGTTGAGCAGCCATTTCGTCTTTTGGATGGTCTTGCTCTGCTGTTCTTGTTGGCTTGCCTTGCTCGTTCTTGTTGAACTTTGTCTGCCATTCGTCTGGTGCCAATGTCATGTTTAGTTTTTGAATATCCATGTAATCTTGCTCTTCGCTTGAGGCATCCACATCTAATGTCACGCCGTTTTCTGCCCAGTTCAACACTGG
>NW_027124076.1:12593-13073 GCF_001457755.1 Trypanosoma equiperdum
TGGTGCGTTTACTCCGTCCGTGAGCGCCGCTTTGCAAAAATTAGCAGTTGCCAATAGGACGGCGGTTATTAAGCTGACTGTTGCCATTCTTGTTCGTCTTTTGCCTAATTTTATTGGTTCAGGGATAAAGACCGGCGCTTACGTGTAAATCCTAGAAACTTAGTGACTTGTCAGGGCGTTTTATTTCCGGTTCTGCCACGCAGCGAGTACTCCCTTTAGAGGTCTGTTCTTCCGTAGCGCTTCTTTTGGCGTGTCAGTTGACGAGCTGTTACCGGCCATTTTCCGCCAAAACTGTTTGCAGTTAACTTTTGGTCTTAGACTGTGGCTGCACCTCGCTATGCAGCCTCAGAAAATTCACGGCCATTCTCAGCAACGTTTATTGCGTTTTGAGTTGATTAAAGAATTTTTTATTTTTCTTTCTGTTGTTGGTGTGTTTTTGGTTGTATGAAAAGCGTGTTTTTAATTTTTTCACTTATATAT
>NW_027124076.1:13083-13590 GCF_001457755.1 Trypanosoma equiperdum
CCAATTTTTGTAGACTGTGTGGATCCAGCATCATACTGGAAATTACAGCCGGTACTATTTCAAGTATTTTGTCAACCTATTTTTAAGTAAAGTGTGGCCTTCTTTTAGGTCTGTAAGCATTTTCTCATCGCCTAACCGCATGTTACTTTGAAATTTCGCCTACCATTAACACACTCAATTCAGCTCCGCATTATCTGTGTGTTTTTTTTTCTTGCGTACGTACACCCTGCACTTTGATGTGTTTTCGCGGCTTTTCTTTTACTAGATACTCCTTCCATTTGAAACTTGAATGCCAGCACTTCTGCAATTTATACTATTTGTTTAAATTCACCGCCCGTTTATTCCTGGTTTGTAACATTAAAGGTACAAAAAGTGGTGTAAGTACGAAGTGCTTAAGAGAAATTAGCGCTCTTTACCAGTTTCTACTGCTCGGATGAATCCAATTGCGTTATTCTAAGTCGGGCCTTTTTCATCCAGTAACCTTTCCAATTTACTTGAGTGTCGGAG
>NW_027124076.1:13600-14037 GCF_001457755.1 Trypanosoma equiperdum
GATGCACTACTTTTGGTCAAAAGTCGGTTTAATTTATTTTTTCCCTTGATTTTTAGATGCATTATCTCATTTGCCTCTATATATTTTAGATTTAGTGCGTGTTATTCGAGTTGTCGCAAGGTTTTGCGCAATTACCAGCTCCCTGATTTTCTTCTATAGCAGCCTTTGTGTACTGAATTCTAGTAAGAAGCAAACTTTTAGGCGCATTTTATCTCTTTTTCAGCAGAATTCTAATGTTAGAAAGCTGTTTGTTAGTGGTAGTGTATTGAGATAAATTAACGCGTTTTTCAGAAAGTCAATGAAAGCATATTCGCAACGGTGCTGTTATTCGCCTTCCACTTGCACTTCTCCTCTCTGGTAGTTGCAGTACATCAATTTGGTTGGTACACTGCAGTCTGTCTGTCTCTTTTTGTCTCCTTCAGTATCTGGTCGCGTAT
>NW_027124076.1:14091-14533 GCF_001457755.1 Trypanosoma equiperdum
CTCTCCCCCCGGTTTCTAACCACCTTTACCATTGTTTTTACCACTTCTATTGTTACAGCCCATACATTGAGTATTAACAAAGACTTTTCTTATAATATTCGTATATACACACACTCACCACTCTTCTATCTTTACTATTTTTATAGTATTACCTAAATATTCATAAAATAATGAAAATAAAAGGATAAATTGAAATTAGAATAGCATTAATTTTTAATGCACTATCACCTCGCTACTTTGCATATACAGGCCACTACGATACAAAAAAATTTCACTAACCTTCACAATTTAACTAAGAGATGTTAAAATATAGAAAGTTCTCGTAAATTATAAAAATCATTAAAATAGTAAATTCATAAAAGGAGCGGCCATAAGGGAGAATTTTTTGTTTAGGAGAAAACTACTATTTAGATACTTTTCCGTATCCTTGTCATCTTCATTA
>NW_027124076.1:14543-15609 GCF_001457755.1 Trypanosoma equiperdum
ATTTCCCTTCCTCCATGCACAATTTTTTTTACCGCCTGTTTTTTTCAACCCCACAAGCGGATTTATATTTATGCGTTGCAAATCCAGCTGCAGCTGCTCCATCTTTCGATGTCTCTCCTGTTCCTGCTGCTGTGGTTTCTGATCCAGGTTTGGGTTTGCACTTGTTGTTCTCAGTATCATGATCACAACCAAGAGTTTGGCATTCCTCTGCGCTTTTATTCTTTCCGTCACTACACTTGCTTTGCGCCTCTTTTTTCCCAGTGTTTGTTGCTTTATTTTCTACCCGTGTTACTTCACTTTGGTCGTCGAGCTCGGCTACCACTGCTGGCAGCAGGCTGTATGCAAGTTTTCGGTCTGCTGCTAGTTGTGCTGTTAGACCTTTCAGTTCGGCCTGAGCGAGTTCGTGTTGGCGCTGTAGCTTCGCTGCCTTCTGCAATTCGCTGATCCACTGTATTTTATTAAACTTGTCTTGAGCTGCTTTGTTGTTGGCTGTATACATGACACATACGCCGTTTGCGGCTGTTCCATCACAGCCTGTTCCAGAGAAATGGCCGAGGTAGACATCTGTGGCTTTTGATTTTACTTGTGCTAAGACTTTGGCCAATTTGGTGTTGATTTCACTGACTGTGGGTGCTTCCGTATCGGTGCTTGCCGGGCAAAGACTTAATAGATTGGTGAGGTGCGTGTTTGGTGTGCCGGCCAGGTTTAAGTTCGCCGCTGTTTGAGTCGACTCGCAGAAAGCTCGGCTGTCGGTGTCATAGGCGCAGAGGCAAAGAATCACCTGGGCGATCGTATTTGCTTTGGCGCCTGTATTGGGTCTGCCGCACAGGTCTTGCCGGTTTGCCGCGTTGCCGCCGTCGCCTTTGGCATCTGCCGCTGTTGCCGTCGCCGGGGTGAAGTCGGTTCGCCCATATGCCGCTTTCTTGATTGCGTCGGCTGCCTGTGGGGCCGCGTCCTTTGCTGGGCCGGTTTTTAATGTTAATACTTCATTTATTGTTACGAACGCCTTCTCCGCCAGCGGTCTTAGTAATCGTCTGTAGGCAGCTAGCTGGCTCGGTGTGGCTTC
>NW_027124076.1:15619-16004 GCF_001457755.1 Trypanosoma equiperdum
GCTCTCGAGGATCCGGGTTTCCTGTCGGTTTGCCTGTGGGAGGTGCTGTTTGCGCTGAAGATGGGGGTTCGTTGTATCCCTTGATAAGCTGTTGCCAGCTCTGCGGCCCTATTGAATTGTTCAGTTTTATAATGTCCAAATAAGATTCCTTGGCTGCGGTTTCTGAGAGTTTAGTCGCCTGCGGTCGTTGTGCTAGGCTGACGAGGTCGCAGAGTTGCAGGAAAAGGTGTGCGTGTTCGCCAGCCGCCACTGCCTGACACCTATGCGTTTGCCATGCTATTAAAGCTATCGTTGCCAGGGTGTGGTGTAATAAACGTTGTCTTTCCGACTTCATTTCTGCGTTGTTCGCTTTGTTCCCTTTCTTTTTTGACTTGCCAGAGGTTTT
>NW_027124131.1:0-1511 GCF_001457755.1 Trypanosoma equiperdum
ATTATTATTATTATTATTATCATTACTGCTCTTATTATAATATTAGTATGCACACACTCACAATACACTCTCCTATCATCATTATTATCACTTTTATAGCCTTAAAAAGTATCCACAAGACCAGAAAATGAACCAAATTAGAAAATTTCATATGAACTCTCATTTTTCATACTCTATTACTGTAATTCTTTGCACCGGTAACCAACGTTCACACATATTTTTTAAAATGTGGAGATTTATATGAAAAACTGTTAAAATATATCAAATGTTTTTAAATTTAAAAAAAGTGAAAAACACTGAAGAAATTAAAAAATTTCATAAAATTAATAAATGTGAACAAAAATTTTTATAATCAAATTAAACTCACCAAATCAGCAGCCATACTCAGAGCCAATTTCTTATTGACGGGAAAACTGGAAGAGAGTCACTCAGATTTGGGAAGTTTGCCCTCTTGGTTTTTGGTGTAAAAGTTATCCAAACACATTTGCAGGGAGCAGAAGTTGGGAATGCTTCATTCTCTTTTTCAAAAAAGGTCTGATCCTGGTGGTTAGAGCAGTCAGTTTTCCCATCTTTCCCTTCTGATTCTTGGCTTACTTTTCTAGATCTTGTTTCACTTCCTTTTTCAACCCACATTTGTCTCTGACATCGTTAAAAACGCATCTATGGCAGTTGAACGGCTTTAGACGTCTGGCGCCAGCGACAGATTGTGCTACTGAGGGTTAATTGCTTATTGTCATAATCTGCTGGTGACAAATGTCTCCCTATTTCCTTAATTTTCCCTTTAAAAGCAAATCGTTTCCCGCAGCGAAACTGACACGCGCCATCCTTAAAAAATTTGAAGCCACGTGAAGGGCAAAATGCACAACTAAAATTCACAAAAGCAAAAAAGTAACAAATCGGGTCGACAGAGCAGGTGAAAAATATGAAGACGAAGATGCCTGCTGCGTGAATAAGGGTTAGAGTTAGCATCAAAAAAAGGAGCTGTTGCATCGCTAAGAAAAAACTCAAAAGTGGTGACGCTTCACTGCTAGTAAAAAACATTAGTAAGAGGAGAAACAAACATAACCGGAACCCGAATAACCATCCCTAACCTCTCTGTCTTTCCTCCTTCCTCCTACCTTCTTTTTGTGTTAGTGTGGCTTCCGTTTCTGGACAAAAAATCCAAAAAACCTTTAAAAGCCTAAAACCTTTAAAAAAACTAACAATAAAGAACTTCAAAAAAGAAGGAAAAAGAAATTTCACCCGTCATAAAATTACGGGCACGTAGGCGGCCACAAAAAAATAACTGTCCGGGAGAGTTTTAATGTGTTAAAATATATCAGAAAATTTTAGCAAAGAAAAAGTTGAGGGAGGGGGAAATTTCTTTTAGAAAAGCAAGGCCACAAATGCAGAAACCATTAGGGCGAATTTTTTGGTGGCTAGAATAGAGGAATCTTTGCATTTATCCTCGATCCAACCGCAATGAGCTTTCTCTCCCGGTTTCTGACCCTCATTTTCCTTTTCACAGTTTG
>NW_027124131.1:1521-2847 GCF_001457755.1 Trypanosoma equiperdum
GTCTGAGGGTGTCGTTTCAGTCCCTCCAGTTTGAGTTTGTGCTTCAGGAACACCATTTTTTGAGGCTTTTGTCGCATTAAATTTGCACTTTTTAGTTGTGTCTGTTTCTGTTTCGTTATAACTGCATATCGGGTTCGCAATACATGTCGCGGCATCTCTTAGCTTACTGCAAGTGTTGTCCGCTCCTTCTTTCGTCTCACTACACACCCCTTTCTCTTTTAGCTGGCCCACAACTTCTGTTAGATCTGCCGCATTTTTGGTGGTGTAGTAATTTATTGCCCGGGCCAATCCCTCTAGGTCGCGTAGTGCTCCTAGGTTGGTCTGTGGTTTTCCTGACACCACTTCTTCGATATTTATCGTCGCCAGCTTTCCCCAGAACCTTGTTGTGAACTCGCTTTCTTGTGCTCCGTACACAGCTGCGATTTTTTGGTTTACTGCGTCGTTGTCGCTTGGTGTGTACGGTTCTGCATTTTTTAGTAAGATCCTCTTGACTGCTTTTTTGAATGATTCGCTTGTTTTTAGCCCTTCTAGCTGCTTGCCGTCTATTCCGCTCATTTTCAACGTTGTCGAAGGCTGGACTTCCTTGATGGCTTCCCATGCTTTCTTGTAGAGTGGTATTGCTGAGTGCTTGGCTTCTTCGGTGGAAGAACTGAATTTTGTTGCGTCCACATTGACGGCTTGCGTGTCCGAGGCGCTAGATTTTGAGAACCATCCTCCAGCGAATGGGACGTTCTGTGCTATTTTTGATCCTGTCATAAGGCCAGTGCTTGCTCCTTTGAACAGATTGCATTCCGTTCCTGTTGTTAGGCTGTTATCCACGAGACCGTCGCAGGCTGACAGTTGACTGAAGCCGCTTAGTGTTAGTTCCGGTAAATCATTTTCCTGTTCGGTAAAGGTTGCGTGTTCGACGTTCGGCGCGTCGGCGGCTAAAGCGCTTATTGTTTGTTGAACATTGTTTGCCGGTCCCGCCGCGTTGTTGGTTGATAGGCAGCCTTGTGTGTTGCTTCCGGAGACAGCTGTCGTCACCTTGAAAAATTCGGCTATATGTCCGCGCAAAAACTCGCCCCTGGCTACCGCGGTTAGAGCCGCTGCTGTTTTGCTCTCCTGTTCCCCTACTCGCTGGGCATGCAGGCTTCGTAGAGTCTCGGCTATTGCCGCCCACACTAGAGCTTGTTCCCCTGGTCGCTGCGTAACAGCTGCTACTTCGGCCTGCGCAGCGTTTACCGCGAGGCTATTGATGTAGTTTAGGTTTTGTTTGGCGATGGTTAGTATTCGCCCTGGCATTTTTTCAAGTGTTTTCGAGAAGTCTGCGAGCGGTTTCCACTT
>NW_027124131.1:2857-3732 GCF_001457755.1 Trypanosoma equiperdum
GGTGTAAAAGTTATCCAAACAGATTTGAAGGGGGCAGAAGTTGGGAGTGCTTCATTATCTTTTTCACAAAAGGTCTGATCCTGGTGGCTAGAGAAATTAGTTAGCCAGTCTTTCCCTTCCGATTATTAGCTTGTTTTTCTAGATCTTGTTTCACTTCCTTTTTCAATCCACACTTGTCTCTGACATCGTTAAAAACGCACCTCTGGCAGTTGAACGGCTTTAGACGTCTGGCGCCAGCGACAGATTGTGCTACTGAGGGTTAATTGCTTATTGTCATAATCTGCTGGTGATGAATATCTCCCTATTTCCTTAATTTCCCCTTTAAAAGCAAATCGTTCCGCGAAAAGAAACTGCCACGCGCCATCCTTAAAAAATTTGAAGCCGCGTGCAGCGCAAAATGCACAACTGAAATTCACAAAAGCAAAAAAAGTAACAAATCGGGTCGACAGAGCAGGTGAAAAATATGAAGACGAAGATGCCTGCTGCGTGAATAAGGGTTAGAGTTAGCATCAAAAAAAGGAGCTGTTGCATCGCTAAGAAAAAACTCAAAAGTGGTGACGCTTCACTGCTAGTAAAAAACATTAGTAAGAGGAGAAACAAACATAACCGGAACCCGAATAACCATCCCTAACCTCTCTGTCTTTCCTCCTTCCTCCTACCTTCTTTTTGTGTTCGTGGGGCTTCCGTTTCTGGACAAAAAATTAAAAAACCTTTAAAAGCCTAAAACCTTTAAAAAAACTAACAATAAAGAACTTCAAAAAAGAAGGAAAAAGAAATTTCACCCGTCATAAAATTACGGGCACGTAGGCGGTCAAAAAAATAACTGTCCGGGAGGGTTTTAATGTGTTAAAATATATCAGAAGTTTTCAAGTAGC
>NW_027124131.1:3742-5600 GCF_001457755.1 Trypanosoma equiperdum
TAGCAAATTTCTTTCAAAAAAAAGAGGGAGAAATTTCTTTTAGAGAAGCAAGACCACAAAAACATAAACCATAAGGGAGAATTGTTTGTCTTCTAGAATAAAAGAATTCTTGCATTTTCTTCAATCCAGCCGCAATTGGTTTTTGTCCCTTTTGCTAATCCCTCATTTTCTTTTCACAGTTTGCTTTATCTTTGTGTTTTGTACACCTATCGGAAGCAGTTGCTGTCCCTCCTGTTTGAGTTTGTGTTACAGGGACACCACTTTTTGAGGCTTTTGTTTCATTAAATTTGCACTTTTTAGCTGTGTCTTTTTCTGTTTCGTTATAACTGCATATCGGGCTCGCAGTACATGTCGCGGCATCTCTTAGCTTACTGCAAGTGTTGTCCGCTCTTTCTTTCGCCTCACTACACACCCCTTTCTTTTTTAGCTGGGCCACAACTTCTGTTAGGTCCGCTGCCTTTTTGGTGATGTAGTAATTTAGAGCCCGGGCCAATCCCTCTAGGTCGCGTAGCTGTGCTAGCTTGGTCTGTGGTTTTCCTGACACCGCTTCGTCGATTTTTATCGCAGTCAACTTTCCCCAGAACCTTTCTGTGAACTCGCTTTGCTGCGCGCCGTATACACTTGTGATCTTTTGGCTTACTGCGTCGTCGTCGTTTGGTTTGTACGGTTCTGCATTTTTTAGTAAGATCCTTTTGACTGCTTTTTTTAATGCTTCGTTTGTTTTTAGCCCCTCTAGCTGTTTGCCGTCGATGCCGCGTATTACCAATGTTGTCGAAGGCTGGACTTCCTTGACGGCTTCCCATGCTTGCTTGTAGAGTCCTATGGCTTCGTGTTTGCTGCTGTCAGCGGAAGAACTGAATTTGGTCGCGTCCACATTGACAGCTGTGCTATCCGAGGTGTGAGATTTTGAGAACCTGCCTCCAGCGAATGGGACGGTCTGTGCTACCGCTGTTCCGCTCATGGTCCCACCTGATTGCCCTTTGAACAGGTTGCATTCTGTTCCTGAGGTGAGGCTGGCGTCCACGATGCCTTTGTCTGCTTTTAGCTGATCGAAGCCGGTAGTGGTTAATCCCGTTATGTCATTTGCCTGTTCGTCAAAGGTTGCGTATCGATGCTGGGCGCATCGACGTCTAAAGCGCTTATTGTTTGTTGAACATTGTTTGCCGATCCCGCCGCGTTGTTTGTTGATAGGCAGCCTTTGCTGCTGCCGCCGGGCGCAGCTGTCGTCACCTTGAAAAATTAGGCTATATGCCCTCGCAAAAACTCGCCCCGGGCTACTGCGGTTGGAGCCGCTGTTTTTTTGCTTTCCTGTTCTCCTACTCGCTGGGCATGCAGGCTTCGTAGAGTCTCGGCTATCGCGGCCCAGGCTCGTGCGTGTCCCCTTCTTGCTCCGCTGCCGCTGCTACTTCGGCCTGCGTAGCGTTTACTGCGAGGCTATTGATGTAGTTTAGGTCATGTTTGGTGATGGTTAGTATTCGTCCTGGCGTTTTTTCAAGGGTTTTCGAGAAGTCTGCGAGCGGTTTCCACTTGTCCTTCCCGAGTGCGCCTTGACTTGCTGCCTGTCCTGCAGAAACGGTTATCAACGCACACAACGTCCACGTGGCAAGCATTTTTTCAGCGCTCAGTCTGCTTCCGTCTGTATCTTGTCTTTTCTTGTAAGGTTGCAAGAAAAGAGATATGACAAAATGCTTTAAGTTGTTCTACGAGAGTTAACTTCGCGACAGCTTATTTCTACGCAGCTGGACTAATATAGCCGCTGGTTGCAGATACTGGATTAATCGTCCTCATTTCTGAGGTTTGACCGCTAGATTTTGGATCGTAGGTTCCTGTACATCTGTCCCTGTTGCAACCAAGTTTT
>NW_027124131.1:5610-6781 GCF_001457755.1 Trypanosoma equiperdum
TTTCGTAACAGCTTATTTCCACGCAGCTGGACTAATATAGCCGCCGGTTGCAGATACTGGATCAATCGTGCTCATTGCTGAGGTTTGACCGGTAGATTTTGGATCGTAGGTTGCTGTACATCTGTCCCTGTTGCAACCAAGTTTTATGCTTTTATGACGTACTTTTTTTTGGTGGCTTACTTTTTTGCTTTCGACGCGGGTTGCAGCTTCTTTTTAAGCCTATAGGTTTCAGTAGTAAAATAGAGAGGAAAATCCCAGCGACGTAAAATTCGGGCATTAGCAGCGAAAAATTCATGCAGTGAACACTAATAATTTGTAATTTAAGATCTTATCCACAGCATTATATATCCATATCTAAAACATTTAACATTTATGATTCAAAAAAGCCTTTCTCACGGTAATTGATAGGTTTATTTTCAGTTCGGAATAACTAATTATAGTATGTGTTTCTCTTGTCTGTGACTGTTTTTTGTTTATGTTTCGTATTATTATGTACTATTTTTGGTTAGGGTTAGGGTTCGTCAATCGTGATCTTTCCTAATGTCTTTTAGGTTCTTTTTCGCTATGTACTGCTTGCTGCTTGGATTCAATACAAATTTTATATGATTTTTTGTCATTTAAAAGGTTTTATACTTAGGGTAATTAGCAAATATAGAATTAGTGATGTGCTGTTTGTAGTTTTATGCAGCTTTTAAACACCACATGTTGGCTTATATACCTTATTTTTAGTAATTTCTCAGTGTTTATTTTCTTTTCTCAACACTAATTTAATGACAGTACTTTTTTAAAACTCATATCGCTACAATTACATAGTTTCCCACACATGTTAGCTATTAATACTATTCTTCATGAGAAAACATCAACATCACCTCAGACCTACGCAATCCCTTTTTTCCTATTCCTTGTAACGCTTCTTCACAATTAGTCATCAAGGTCCACCACCATAACTAAAAACCACAGTCGCTCCGATCACTTCCACAGTAGCGCATTATCATTTTTGTTAAAAATATGGAGTCCAATCCCCTTCAGTGTCACTTTCTTCTTTGAACCTCCGTGTTGCCGTTTTTTTCTGTTATTTTATCCTATGTTTTCAGATTTTAACCTAGTGCATCTTTTGCTGTATATAACATAACGATTTCAGTTTTCCTGTAAGGGACAATCTGTCGCTACT
>NW_027124131.1:6791-10686 GCF_001457755.1 Trypanosoma equiperdum
TCCTTCTTTATCTTGTGCATAAAAAATTCCCATATTTATGCTTTCGTTTGAAACTGCCCGTATACCATATCCATTTATATTTTTAAATAATGTCTTTCTGCATCTCCTCTAATGATTTTGCCGTGGTCTCACTCACTCACTCAAAAACGCATTTCCATTTCACTCTCGAAAATTATTTTGTGTGCTTCTTCTTTACCTTTCAGTTGCTCTGCATTCACTACATTCATTATAATATTAGTATATGCACACTCACAACACTCTTTCTTTCTGACTATTACTAGATTTATATTATAATTCTAACTAATATCCACAAAATACACAAGCATGAAATAAGAAAAATTAGAATATCACTCATTTTTAATACACTATCACTATGATTATTTGCACCCATATTCATTTATCATACAAAAATTAAAAATTTCTCTCTCTTTAAAAGTTTCAATTTTTATCAAAAAGTATTATTAGTGAATATTTCGGAAATTTTAGTAAATTCTCTTAAAATAGCAAATTTCATAAGTCCATAAAAATGAGAAAATATCATTAGAATGCTAAAATGCTACCAAAAAATCAAAAACTACAGCAATCAGAGCAAATTTATTATTTACAAGAAAATGACCATCTCAGCATTTTCCCGTCTCTTTGTTATCTTCATTACTTTACCTCTTTCTAAATGCAAAATTTTGCTTATCGCCTGTTTTGTCATTTTCACAAGCGGCCTTATCTTTGTGCGCTACACATCCAGTTGCCGCTGCTCCTCCCTCTTTTGTTGTGCCTTCTGTTCCTGCTGCGTCTCTCTGTCCTTCTCCATCTTTAGGTTTGCATGTTCCTTTGGTTTCTTCAGTTTCTTCCCATTTGCAGTTAGCTGCTGCGCAGGTTGAGTTTGTCTGGTGGTTATTGCAGGCTGTCGCCTGTTTGTCTTTACTGCCGGGTTGGCTTGTGTCGCTGTTCTGTTGTTGGTGTTCCGGTTCCTCCATGTACCGCGCCCTGGAAGCTACTTGTCCGGCCAGTTGAGCAAGCTGCTTTATGGCTTCGGTTTTGTGCTGTTGCTGCTGGTTGTATTGTTCTCTTGCTGCAAGCCTGTCGTGGATCTGCTGCAGGCCGTGCAGCCATGTGATTTTTTCCGTTTCCAGTGTTCTGCCCTGTGCTGCGCCTGCGAATTTGACACATGCCCCGTTCGCCTGCCCGTCGCAGGTGCTCTCGCCTGGCTGTCCATAGTAAATGTCGGCGGATTGAGTATTCATAGGTGCCTTCAACGCTTCCAGTAATGCTGCGAGTTGGTTGGCGGAGATCTTGTTTTTGGTTATATTCGGGCATATTGAGCGGATGTGCGACCATTTCGATGCCTGCGGCGCAGTCCCGACTTCCCAGTCCACTGCTGTGCCATGCTTTTTGTTGCACGGCTTTACGCTCTGTGTGTTGGCCGTCCCGCATACACAGTATATTGTGGCTGCTAGTGACTTTGCTGGTCCTGCTGGCGGTGTTTTTGCGCATTCGGTGGCATATGCTGCTGGCGGTGCTCCGAACAATTTGTTATTTTCCGGTTGGTCTTTGTTTGTGTCTGGTTCCCCGTATAGCGCTATCAGAAGCTGTTCTCTTAGTTCTTTGTCATCTGCTGGCTTTTCCGTTTCAGACGTTTGTTGAGTTTGTAGTGTGTGCGCTGCCTCTGTTATCTCCGCTAGCGCTTGTTTTAGCTTTCGCTTCTGTGCCGGTTTAATGTTAGCGATATGGTATTTTTGTTGAATTGTCTGCTCCGCTTTGTCTACTGCCAGATCTGCTGCCGCTGTTGCCCACATCGTCCACTTTTCCTGCCATTCTTCGTTCATGCCGTGGCCTGGTTTAGGTTTGGCTGTTGCCGGGGTCGTGCCTTCTTTGGAGACGAAGCTTGCCCTCCATTTGGTGTCAGCGAGAGACATGTTAAGTTTGTAGAGGTCGTCCAATGGTGGTTGCTCGCTGTACAGGGAAGATACGAATTCGATGTCTCCGTCCCCCAGCTGTAGAGCGCTGCATAGCGCCGGGAAAATCGGCGCGTTGACGCCGTCGGTGGCTGCCGCTTCTGTTCTGGTTATCACATCAAGCAAGAAATACACTGCAGCAGCGCCGACCGCCAGTTTCATTGTCGTCGGTTGTTTATTGGTTGTGCTTTCTTTTGTTCTTTGGTTAGTTTCAGGTTGTTGATGAGTAAGTTGTTAGAATCCTTTTCATTGCGATGCTAAAATTAGCTATATTACAAAACAACAGGGTATCCTTGTCCAGTGGTTTATTCGTCGCTTTAACAAAAATTTCTTAGTTTTAAACAAATCCTCCTCTTTAACGTCTCACTACAACTGATTTAATACTCAAAATCCCATTTATTCCATCTAAGTCATAAGTTTCAACTCCTTCCAATTAACTTGTACTAAATAACCTTCCTTTCAACCTTTTATACCAAGTAAGATTTTTAACTACTAGCTTCGCTTTCTCCTCCCATGCAGTTGTTTTTCCTAGAAAGTGAATAAATGGTGCATTCAAAATCTCACCACTATTTGGAATAGAAAAAAATCTCTCTTCATAATCCGATCCAACCACTCCCCTCCCCTCAAAACAAATTTCTGTCCAACAGCTTCTTTTTCAGTAGCACTCCATATTAGCAATAAATTGTAAATACTCTGGTCTGACCACCACTCCTCACTTCCTTTTAGTAACTCTCCAAATGCATATTTACATTTCTTAAATTCCCAGACTCTTGCAATTAAATTTCCACCTATAAGATAAGGTTTAACACGACAAAGTGACTTTAGCAAGTTGGGTAGCTTTCTCTCCTCTTCTTTTATACATCCAATACTGAAAAATAAATAACATCTCTGTACATGCTCCTTGTGAATTTTCTCCTCATTTTCTGCTGTATGTTTTTGTAAAATATTCTACTGCATGCCCATGCTTATTTCCATTAGAAACTATAATATCATATACACCAACAGTTATTACAATATCCTCATCATTTGCATTTTGTTTTTCTAAATATTGCATAACCCATCTAGCTCTTTTGACATGACTGTACAAACCTCCCACTTCAATTGTAATAATTTTAACATTACTTAGTTTGGCACTCAAAATGAGCCTGCAGCATCCTTGAGTTTCACGATTTTTAATTACTATTGCAATCACAAACACTCTTGGTTTCTTAGTGTCACTATGTGTTTTTTTTCTTTGAGTACTTTTTAATGGATATTTAGTTTTGGCTCAGTAAATCAAGCAGTGCCAACAAAGCTTTGCAAGATAACAAATTTTATTCTGTAATCTATCATTAAAATTTGAGTTATTATGAGAAAATCTAAAAAATAAGAAAAAGTCTTTCTTTCAACTAAAGTGTTTATATTTTTCAACAATGCCTTTATAATGTGATGATATAGCTGCTGAAGGCTGTTTGCTCTGTGTCTAGATCCTGTGCTTGAGGACGCACCTACATTTTCTGTTTTAATATGGTATTTTTTGTAAGAGACGCTGCCACACTCTACTTCTTCCCCATTGTTCTTGCTCTTACATTTCTGCTCTATGTAATACTGCAGTAAGTGCAGTAGCTATTTGCAATTATGGCTTTATACATATTATGAATATTACCACTTTCATGTGACAAATACCAGAACTATCCTGTTTGGTGACAACACTAACATTATTGTGTATAACAACTTTTATTACCGTTTCTTCTTATAACGTAGTAACTCCATTTAGGCTGCACATCAAATTTTATTTGTTCCTAATTGTCCGCGCCATAACCAACATATGTATAAATATTCTCATCATCATATTTATTCTTTGACAATATGCATATTTAACCTATCTTTTGTTTTGACTTACCCCATTTCCATAATAATATTTTTAAATCGCTCTCCAACTCGATTACTTACTTCCATTGCGA
>NW_027124131.1:10696-11221 GCF_001457755.1 Trypanosoma equiperdum
CGTTTATCTGTTCTTAATTGTCCGCGCTACAACCAACATATGTATGAATATTCTCATCATCATATTTATTCTTTAAAAATATGCATATTTATTCTCTATCTTTCGTTTTGACTTAATCCATTTCCATAATAATATTTTTTAATCACTCTCCAACTCGATTACTTACTTCCATTGCGACATTTACACAATTTTGAGTGTTTTTATTTTGTCTTTCCATTCGAAGGTTACCTCCACTGTCAATATAATATTAGTATATACACACTTACAATACACTTTATTATCATTATTATTATCATTATAACCTTAACTATTATCTGTAGAATAGGAAAAGTAAACAAATCAGAATATATCTCATATTTGATACTATATCAATCATTACGTTTCACCCATAAGCCACTACCATGCACATCACTGAAGATAAAATTTTAGCAGTTTCGCAATTGTTTTACAAAAGTGTTAAAATATATCAAAACAGCTAGGAATTTAAATAAATTTTCATAAAATTGAGCACATATCCTTAAAATA
>NW_027124131.1:11231-13241 GCF_001457755.1 Trypanosoma equiperdum
TATTACGTTACACCCATAAGCCACTACCATGCACATCACTAAAGATAAAATTTTATTAATTTTCACAGTTTCATAAAAAAGTGTTAAAATATATCAAAACATCTAGGAATGTAAATAAAGTTTCATAAAATTGAGCACATATCCTTAAAATACTACCAAACTCATAAAAGCAGCGGAAATTAGAGACAGTTTCTTATTGACGAGAAAACTACGATTTCGACACTTCTCCTTTTCTGGCTCGGGTTCAGGTTCACCCTCTTTGCCCTTTCTAAGTGCACAATATTTCCTGTCGCCTTTTTTATCATTTTAACAAGCGGTCTTATCTTTGTGCCTTACACACCCAGTTTTGGTTGCTCCTTCTGTTTCTACTTATTTGCCTTCTACTGCTTGTTTGGCTTCCTCACTCAATGTGCACTTTTCACCATCATTGCCGTCTTTGTTAAAAACACACCCTTGACTCTCTAGTTTTTCACACTCTTCTTGCTTATCCTTGCCTTTGGTATTGCATTCTTTTTCCTTTTCTTTTGTTGATTTTGTGGCTTCCTTCGCTTCTGTTTCTAGAAGTTTTTTCTAGGCATTCGCTAGCTTCTGTTTTTGCAAGTCCGAGTAGTAAAAGTGCAGCTCCAACAGTTGGTTTATGTCAGTGATATCACCAAGTTTCTTTAAGCTGGGACTGTTCTTGAGTATGCCTTCGATTGGCATGTCGTATATTTCTTGGAGCAAGAGGTTAGTGGGTTTTCCGGCTGCATTGTAGCCTTCTGTGACTTTGCTCTGGAGCTGCTGATCATGCTTGTTGTCGTCAGCGGCCAGCTCGAGTAAATAGCGCCGCCCCGCCTGCTTGAAGTTGTCGTTGCTCCCTTTTGATGTCGCTGTTGTTTTATCTGCTGGTTGCGCCGTTCCTTGCTCCCTTTTGATCGCTGCCTGTGCTGCTTTTATGATGAGCGCGCCGTCTGCCGCTAGTAGCGTTGTTAGTCCTTTGCTTGTTAGTCCTGTGCTGCTGATGGAGATCAGTCCGGCCGCAACTGAAGGGTTGCTTGCCGCTATGTTTTGATTGTTGCTGCCATCATTTAGCCATTTGTGTCCGGTGTTGATGCTGTTTAGGTTGCAGTTTGTGTTTTGGCCGTTGGCCGTTATAGTGTTGACAGTCTTGATTTCGGCCAACTCCCCCTGCGGTCCTGCTTTTTCTAATACTGCAAAATTTGGCGATCCTTCCGGGCTCAGATCTGTTGCTAGTTTGCATGTTGTTTTTGTTGTTTCCAGCTGTTGTATGCCTTGAACGACCGTCGTGGCTCCGTCCGCCGTTGATAGACAGCCATGGTTTGAGGCTGAAAGCACAGCTTGCGTCGCGAGGAACTCACGCATTGCGGCTTGTAGGCGGCCGCCGCCTCTTGCCGACTGGACTTCCCTAGTTGCGCCAGGCCCTGTATAGAAATCGAGGATTTTCTGCAGTTGCCTTGCGCTGTAGTCTGCTGCTGTTTTTGTTGCTGCGTCTTTCAGGGTTTGGTTTCCATTTTACAAAAAATTAGGACCATCAGAAGTGTTTTTTTTGACCTATCGCTGCGGCCGCTTGTCCCTTGAGCCGGCTAGCTACCCGCTGTGCTAACAAATGGCCGTCTTTAGAAAGATCACACATTGCTTCCCAGTAGGTTTTCTTTAGTGGGTTGGCCACCGCCGCTTTCGCGTTATCCTGGCTTATTGTCAGGAGTGTTTACACAAGTAGCATCGCTGCCATAGACGCTGCGGCCGCATTCATGGTATCTTTTTGAGGGAGAACTGTCACTGCTTTCTTTTCAATCTTTTGTTTGGCGGTGGTAGTTTAGTGGGCTTGAGGGTTGCTTTTTCCGACTCTTTAGTGTCGGTTTCATTGAGAGTTTCAGCTTTTTTATCGTGGCGATGGCCCCAAGGTCTATTCGGAGCTTGTTTATCTGATCTAGGGCTATCTTTAAAGTTTCGTATCGCTTCCTGGCGAGTCGCCCGAGCCTTGTGCGCGGCAGCGGCGGCGAGCCCTGC
>NW_027124131.1:13251-13870 GCF_001457755.1 Trypanosoma equiperdum
GTTATTTGCGTTAGTGCTAGTTTGAAAGTTGGATCCCGCGTGCCCGAAGCCTGTTGGGCTGCCAAGCTTTGTGTGCCGCCGCTGTGGCGAAGGCTCCAAGCAGACAGCTTTTGGTCGCGTCTTTGGCGGCTACTGGTGCTAGCTGAAGCCTCCTCGCTTGTTTGTTTAGCTCTTTCGCTGCGGCGCTGTTGAATTTTAACCGTTTTCTTAGATGGTCGGCCACAGCGTCGAGGTAAATGTCGGCTTCGCACGGTGTTTTTATTGCTGCTGCTGCTGCTGCTGGATCTTCCGCTGCTTGAGTGTGCACGGCGCAGAAACCCATCAGTACGGCTAAAAATAAGCAGATTATCATTTTTTTCTAAGAAAACTTTAAATTCTCTGGTGTTCTGCCGCTTGCTATCGGCTTGCCCTTTCTTAGAAGTAGAATATTGAGCACAGTATCTGATTAGTTTCAGGTTTATAGCGGCACGCTACTTCCTATGAAGGAGGTCATTTTTATGGTATATCTTTCCTATTCGATTTTATTAACAGGCTTCTAAAGGCTTAATCATCGAAAAGAGTTTCTACCTTGGTATCTTTTCTTTTACTTGGATAGATTATATCATAGTGCTTTTGAATT
>NW_027124131.1:13880-14741 GCF_001457755.1 Trypanosoma equiperdum
CTCCCCGCTTAATGTTAGTTGCTTACCGGCTGCTGGTTGTGTGCGCAGGGCGTTACAGATAGATTTTGCGCCGTATTCTGCTGGGTTGTCGTTTTCTGTTGCTGCATTGTGTGCTGTGTTGCACTCGCCGACATTGGCTGCGGTTTGGTAAAGTTGTAGGCTCTTGATGGGTTCAGTTCTCTGGGTTGGGTGTAGTTGCGTTTGAGTTATGGTGGGCGTCAGACTTGTTATCGCCGCTTGCTGGCAGCTACAGGCAGCTGTGCTCCATGTTGTGTATGTTGTACCACCCTGGTTGCACCTGCCACTCATGGTCAACTCGAGCACATTGTCGGCTGTGCCATGCGCTGCCTTGGTGCTGTCCGCTATTAGTAAACTTAGTAGTTTTGTTGGGTTCTGTTCGAGGCTGTTGATTTTGCCTTCTGTCAGCTTATGTTGTGCCCCGCAGCCTAAAGGCGTTGTAGCATCCGCTTGTATGATGCTGTGCGTCGCCTGGTTCGAGCCCTTTTGTCTGTGGCCATCGGTTTTCACTGCGAGCTTGAGCTGGGCTATTTTTGCTACGGCCGCCAATTCTGTTCGTAGCTTGGTTATTTCGGTGAGTGCTAGTTTGAAAGTAGTATCCTACGTAGCCGATGCTTCTTGGGCCGTCTGTGCCTTGTGCGCGGCAGCGGCGGCGAGCCCTGCCAGTAAACAACTTTTGATCACGTTTTGGCTGGCTACTGCTGCTAGCTGAAGTCCCCTCGCTTGGTTAGTTAGCTCCTTCGCTGCGTCGGCGTTGGATGTTTAGCGTTTCCTTATGTGTTCCTCCACAGCGTCGAGGCAAATGTTGGCATCGCACGGTGTTTTTATTGCTGCTGCTGCTGG
>NW_027124131.1:14751-15159 GCF_001457755.1 Trypanosoma equiperdum
CGCCGCATGACTTCCGACGGTGCAGCAACCAATCATCCAGGCTAAAAATAAGTAAATTATCATTTTGTTCTAGGCAAACGTTAAACTCTCTTGTGGTCCACCGCTGGCTATCGGTGTGCGCTTTCTTATAAGTAGAATATTGAGCACAGTATCTGATTAGTTTCGGGCCTTTAGCGGCACACTACTTCCGATGAAGAAGGTCATTTTTATGGTATATCTTTGCCATTCGATACTATTTACAGGCGGCTAAAGGCTGATTCATCGAAAGGAATTTCTTCCTGGGTATTTTCTGATTTTATTTGGATAGATTATATCATAGTGCTTTTGAATTATCTGCACTTTTTGTCTATCTGAGCTATCTTTAGTTTAGATAGCTAGATTTTCAGTTGGCCATCTGCATGTTTGATT
>NW_027124131.1:15264-15604 GCF_001457755.1 Trypanosoma equiperdum
CTAGCGCTTAAACCTTGTTAATTTGTATCCCGAAAGCGCTTTTGTCGTTGCATTTTTATTAATCTGTGCTGCCAATTGTGGAAAAGAAAAAACTCTAGAGTTAATTTCCCGCTCCTTGAAAGCCCTTAATGTGTGGCCAGTATAGCAACAGGGAATTTGAGGAGTGTATTTACAAATTTTCTCCACTCTATGCAAAGCTGCACCAACGAGTCATACATGCTTCACTTTAAGCAGCTTCCACCTTTTCATTCATCATTTTCTATCGTCGTTGACGCATTGGTTCTCCTATTTTAAAACTAATCTTCCACATAAAATTAAATCATTTCCCAAAGATGCTAGC
>NW_027124131.1:15614-16246 GCF_001457755.1 Trypanosoma equiperdum
CAATATCTTTTTCCCCTCTTCCATCTTTTTCACAGTTGTAGGTTAGGCTTTTCCATCATACTGTAAAACAACAGTCACTGCCATTACCAACTTTAGATCTAACAACTTTTAGTAGAATACTGGGCACAGTCATATTTTGATCCTATATTTTTTCTTATTTAAACATTGTTTTGTCGCGTTTTATGCCGTTTTATTCCTTATATTTTTTGTTATATATTTCCTACAGTAAGCGGTAATGCTGAAGCCGGAGCAATCCATTTAGACATATACATTTTATTATCTCTCCGTCGGCGTCCTTTCCATCATGTCCTCGTCTAAAATGATATCCATATTTATAGTTTGTAAGAAAATATTTATATTCCTTCTCCACTTTACCCCTTTGTATCTCCAAATTTTATTGTATAATAAATTTCCTCCATCTCTCTCATTTCATCCTAGTAACTAACGGTTACACCCATTCACCCAGAAACTCAGTTACTTACACCATTGGACTCTTTCCATTGCTTGAATTACTTCTATTTTCCGATCATTAAGTATATACTATCATTATAATGTTCGCATATACACACTTACTACACTCTTCTATTATTACTATTATCATCATTATTATAGCCTCAACTTACTCCTGATAT
>NW_027124131.1:16256-20583 GCF_001457755.1 Trypanosoma equiperdum
AGTATACACACACCCACAACACATTTCTATTATTGTTAACATCATTTTTATTATAGTCTTGTTTATTGGCCCTACCTAATATCCATAAAAGAAGCAAAATAAAACAAATTAGAAACCTTAAGAATAGTAAAAACATTTATACGCTATCATCATACTAGTTTACATCCACAGGACACTATTATACACATTTTTCAAATTCGAAAAAATTTTGATAAGTATTATAATATCTCAAAACTGTTAAAAAATAAAACATCAAAAAATTTCAAAATGCTTTCAAACTCATAACAGAAGCATCAACCAGAACCATTTTCTTATTTACAAGAAAACTATAATCATTGCACTTGTCTTCAATCCAGCCACAGTTGGCTTTTTCGCCTGTTTTGTGGCCCTCATTTTCCTTTTCACAGTCCTCTTTTTTTTGTATCTCTTGTGCACCAATTTGAGTCATTTTCCCCATCATTCCACCATTTTTCTTGGTTTGTTTTTTCTACTTTCTCTTTGGCCTCTTCACTCGCTGTACACTTTTTACCCTTGTTTCCCTTGGGGTTGAAAACGCATCCTTTATCATTTAGGCCTTTACATTTACCTTCGTCATCTTTTGCTTCGTTGCATTATTTCTCCTTATTTTTCTGTTGCTTCTGTTCAGTCTCCGTATTCCTTGCTGCAGCTGCTGCACCTCCAGTATGTTTATAACTGTGCCGTGAAGCGCTGAGAGGATATCGTCGAGGGTTGCATCGTGGTTGATTGCACTCAGTTTGGTTCCTGGGTCGTGTACTCCAGTTTTTTGTGATCTCATAGTCTTCTAGTTGCTTCCAGTAGTTGGTGTTGAACTCATCGTCGCTGTCTGAAAAAATCTCGTCTAATTTGGCCGTAATGTCAGGAATTTCGATCGCAGTAGGCATGCCGTATATCTTTCTTGCAACTTCTTCGAAGTCGGCGTTCTTTCTGAGTTCCGATAGCTTTTGCTGTTCGAAGTCTGTTGGTTTTGTTGTTCTACGCAGTGCCGCCTGGCATGAGCTATGAAGAATATCCCTTTCATTGTCGGTACCGTCAGTTACAAACTCCGTCATCTTGTTAAAGGAAGAGTTGTTTTTGTGAGCTTTATGGCTCCGGTGGCCACATAAATCATGGTTTCTGCTAGCTTCCCGTCTCAAAGTTTGTTATTGTCTTCTAGCGTTGTCAGTCTGCAACATAGCGCCGTGCAGCCCGCTAGGTCGCCGTTTGTTGGCGGAGCCACGAAGCCGGTCGCTGTTAGGGTTGTTGCATCGTCCGTTACTTTGTTTTGGCAGGCTAGTATTTTGCAATCGGGCTCAATTGTGGCCATTTGAGCGAAGGTTTTTAAGTTAGCTGCTAATGCCCCACCAACGTTTAATATACAACCTTTGGTAGTTGCTTGGTTCACTGCCTCTACTTAATTTAGAAATTCCCGTATTCCTCCGTTGGCGTATCCGAGATTGTAGCCGTCGCCGACTGCGGCTTCCTTTGCTGCAGCTGTGTCCACTCTTGCAAGGTACGCTGCTAGTGTTGCTTTCTTTTTGTCCATTCGGCTGCTCTCGGTTGCTTGAGCCACAGTCGACGCTTTGAGCCTGAGGGTGCGTGCTTGGGTTGCATTTTTGGCTAGCTGGCCTATCGCCGCCTTTTTGTCAGCTGTGCGCTTGAAAAAGCTGCAACAATGATGCAAAGAAACTTCCAGGAGGGTGATTAAAGGGGTTTTCTCCGCTTCATTTTTGTTTAGTGTTACTGCCAGTAAAAGTAGGACAATTACCGTCCACATAGCGTCGGATCGTTAGTTGGTATCGCTTGGTGTGTCTGAAACTATTAAATTAATTTAACCAAGAAAGATTGTATAGGGGTGATTTCGAGGACTTTGCTGCTCAAATTAGGTTTTAATTAGGCGATTTTGTGTTGTCTTTTAGCTGTGTCTTGATATATTTAAGTTTCAAGTTCACGTTCGAATCAATCTTAAGGATTATAAGCCATTCTAATTCTCTTATCTTTAAAAATTCTTCTCCAGGCTTAGTCTTCCCCTCTAGTCTCCCTATACCAAATACCTTAAATTTCCTAAATATCCGAGTCGTATCACTACAAGAATTTCTTCCACATCCACTATCGCACTAAGCCCCACGTCTTCAACTATATTATCTGCTTTTATCATAAAAAGCTAATAAAAGTGCAGTTTCTTTCCATTTATTTGTATTACTGTCCTCATTTTGCGTGTATTTGATGTGCTCTAGCAGAAAGTAATATCGCAGTTATATGTGTTTCATAGATTTCATCAGATTTTGAATTCGCAGCGGCTTAAATGCTCTTGTTGTTGTAAGAAGTACCGCTACTGGACCTCTTTCTAGTTGGAACGGTTTTTGGCCTAGAAACAATAATTGATAGATAAAAGCTCATTTTACTATCAGAACTCCAACCTACCTCTTTTTATAAAATACCAACACATCTTCCTCACCTATCTATGAAGTTTCCATCCATGCTGTAGCATACTAGTTTGCTGTGGCTACAATTCATTGAAAAGCTTTATATCTAAAATTTCAACCTTTATGGGTATTAGTGGGATCACCTTTGCACAGTTACGTCTATGCTTGCCACTGACTGAATAACAATGTAAAGGTAGGTGTTTTCACTGTCATGAATCCTTTCCTGCTTCTTTTTCAGATTATCTTGCTTCGGTTTCAAGCGATGGCATTTAATGGTTAGTAATTTTGTTGCGAAAAGTCTTTCCTTTGCGCTTCTTTGTTTTTCCTGATGCGTGCTGCACGTTATGGTTCTTAAATTACCCCTACACGAATTAAGAGCTATATAAAAGGTTTTAGTGGTTGGAATTTAAATCAATATGGTACTGAAAGCGTGCTATTGCTGATATTATGTTCCTCATAAACACCGTCTTTCGTGTCCGATTAGTGATACTTTATTCTTTCAGTGTTGTTTCTCCCTTGCACTTTAGCAGCAGCACCCGGTGGCATTGTTTTGTCAGCTTCAAATTTTGCTTTATCACTGCCGTGTCTTGCACATCCAGTTGCAGCTGTTTCCCCTGCAGGCCCGTCTCCTTTTCCTGCTGCGTTTGTCTGCTCTTTGGTTGTAGCTTCGTACTTTCCTATTGTTTCTTCTGCCATTCCATTTGCAGGACTGTGCTTCCTACGTAGTTTTGTTAGTGTGTTTGTCGCACGCTTTTTGCTTTTCAGGATCTGGTGTCGGCTGTGTTTGGCTTGCTGTGGACAGGTCGCCATGTAATGCCTCTTGGTACAATTCGTGCATTTTGTCTGCTGGCTATATCAGACGAGATTGTTCCTTCTCCTTTTTTTGTAGCAGCTGTCTCCTAGTAATTAGCTGCGTCCTCGCTGTTGTCAAGTACTTTAACCACGCTATTGCTGTGGTTATGGGTGTGTCGCTACCGGCCTCTACTACACTTGCGTAGTTAACACATGATTGCCCGCTAGCTGCCCCGCCGTTGCACTGATTTGAGTTGTCTTCGCCTTTTACAAACGAATAAGCTCATTTTTTTTGTGGCGGTGCCGTGGGCGTGCCGGCCAAGTAACGCGGTAAATGCTGCAATTGCTGCCACTATGTTCTCAGGACTGGCTTCTTCTGTCGCAGTGCTCTTTTGGCATATTGCAGCCAGTTTGTTGTATATTTTAATCGCGTTGTCTGTTCCGCCTGTGTGATCGTCGCTGTAGCCATCCCTGTCCGTTAGTGACGTGCATTGTACGAGTGTCGTGGAGGCCGAAGAACTGCCAGTGCCACAGACGCAAACAAGGTCGTTGGCAAGCGATTTTCCTGGGTCTGAGCCGCCATAGCAAGACGTGGCATATGCGGTTGTGAATCCGGCGTCGTCCGCTGCCGGTTTCTGTCCTGCGCCGTTCCTAGTTCCTCCCAGCAGCGCTTCACGCAGTTTCTTTTTTACTTTCGTTTCTTCAGTGGCTATTAGCTGCTTGGTTTTTGCTAAGTCTCCATTTACTCTGACTGGTGTGCTGCACAGCTTGTCTAATTTCGCGCTTGCAGCTTTGGTGAAATCTTCTCTTGCTTTTTGCTTGTACTTCTTTCTGGTGGTACTTCCCTCTTCATTTATGTTTTCCATCTGTTTTCGCCTGGTTTGACAGTCTTGAATTCACTTGTCTTTGGCGGCTGGCTGTTCTGGCTGTGAACTTTTTGGTGGCAGAGGCCCTTCCTTGTAGTACGACTTGTTGGATGTTATTGTAAATATGTTGTCTATCTCTGTCCATGCGGTTTGAGCTTCCGATTCGAGATTGGCAGTTTGGGCCTGTTCTAATTTCTCGCTGACGAGCATATTCGTCATGTGACACAATACGTTGAATTCAGCGCC
>NW_027124131.1:20593-20817 GCF_001457755.1 Trypanosoma equiperdum
TCTTGCCAATTTCTTTGGAGAAATTTCCAGTGCCAGTCCGAGTTTCAATGTTTTTACAGTCATTTTTTTTTTTGCAAAGCTTAAAAACTATTTTTTGGTAGGCCGGATATTCTCTCTGGGAAAAAGAATGCAATTGGAGAAGCACCGAAGTTGTTGTTTCATACTCAGCGAGCCCATATTATACCTTAAAGTCAAAGATTATTCGCTGCTGGAACGTCGCTGCT
>NW_027123151.1:0-3139 GCF_001457755.1 Trypanosoma equiperdum
AGTGTTGTGAATGTGTATATACGAATATTATAGTCGAAGTGGTGGTGAAGACGGAATAGAAGGCTTATTAGTGGACCTTGAGACAATGGCATGGGTGTTATTTGTACATGTGGGTGAGTGGGGGTGTGAGAGAATACGAGAAATTTCATTGACAAAAACCCGGCAACACAAAAAGGAATGGAGATAGAACTTGAGATTTTTTCGGATACATAAAATGATTATGAGAATTATACTACACAAGAAAATGACGAAGGGGAAGGCAAAAAAGAGGCAGTGTAAGTTTTTTAAGTTTAATGGAGTCCCTAGGTCAGATCCAGCAGCAACAGGCAGACAGGAAGAGAAAGGACGAACCAGACTAAAACCGTAGGATAGCGCCCAGTACAGCATCCGCACCACAAACATCATACAGCAAGATGAACATGAGTCGGTTACTCAAAGCATTTTACTGAAAATGAATAGATGCCACCGCTAAGATGGTAGTGGATGCGGATTTCATCCTGATAGTGAATCCAAAATACGCGAAGGAAGTTTAGCAGACAACGCGGTTTCTCAGAATAACTGTAGGTGTTAGAGAGCAAATAAGGGGAATAAAACAAAATTTCTATAAATTCCCACAAAAACTGAATATATTGTAATAGAAATTTGTAGTTTGGAGTTTATGTTATCAAGAAAGCTGTTGCCTCTCAACGATTGTTTCTACACTAAAAATATCGTAGCATATGAAAAAAAGTCCAACAGCATTCTTCCAACCAAAAAAGACAATATATACCCAAACATAATTGAAAAAGTGACGTAAACTGTGCCGCACAAAAGGAATCAGGTTTAGCTTCGTTTGTTGACAACAAACCCCAAGGCAAAAGCCAAAGATCAATAAAATTAACCGAAAACCAACTGCATTTTGGTTAGTGGTTGGTTTTAAAAAACGGATGAATCAGCTGCACAACTTGTACTGCACAAAATCCTGACTGATGAAAATGTGCTCGCAACGTTGTAAGCTAGCAACGTGAGAAGACGAGGGGAGTTTAACGAAGAGAGGGCTGCTGAGCAAGAGAGCATGGAGACAAATGAATAAAGATGTTGCATTTTAAATAAAAATGCCGACCATATAATAGTTGAGAAACGGACTAAAAATACTAACTATCCACTCCCTCTGAGAGGGATTTGCGAGCAAGCTTCTCCTTAATAGACAGCACTAGCTGTAAGGTACCAAAGCTAGCAAGGCGCAGCAGAAAACTTAGATAGGAAATCAAAAATAGTGCAAACTGAACCGGAACCATGGCAACCCAGCAGATAGCGCTTATGTTTTTACTAATAGCAGCAAACTGCCAACGGTCGCAAGCAGCAGCCCTCGCCGCCAACGAAAACGCCCCGTACTTCAGCGAACTTTGCCGGATGATACAGCTGGCAACAACCAAGTTGCCAACCATGGAACCACTGCCGGACCTATCCGGCTTCTCAGCAGCAGCCGAACTCGTAAACCTTTCTTACACAGCCCCCGACGCATTAAAACAAATAGCGGAAAAGACCAAGGCAAACGAAAACATAGACACAGCAGACACACCAGCAAACAAATACTGCAAAGACGGTAAAACCGCAACGTGCAAAAAACTTGCTGATTTGCTAGCAAGCGCAGAAGAAAACAACCAAGCGAAAACGTTCCTCACACGGCTGAAGGACAAAAAAATCTCACCAGATATACTAGCAATGGCGGCAGAAGTGTCCAAGGCTATCGTCGACATCACTGCCCTGAAACCTGATGACAGCCTAGCAACAGCAGTAAAAAACGTAAATGCGGCACTTGAAGACAAGGAAGCGGAAGACGCGACAGCGGCAGAGCTTAAGGGCGCAAACGATCGAGTAACAGACTGCGGCAAAGCGCAAACCGGCGACGAAGCGCCAGGCACAATCGCAGGTAAAAGTCTGGCACACGATGCGCTTTGCATGTGCGGGACGGCCGGAACCGCTAACGAAAAGAACGCGTGTGGAATTGACGTGGAGGCCAATTCGGCAGCCGCTTTCACGTGGGGAACGGCAACCACACAAGACAAGCAGTGGAAAAATCTTAAAAAGGCATGCACACAAAACGACGGCGCCGCTATCCTATCATCAGCACAGATCCGGACCGCCACTGAAAATTACCTCAACAAACTAGCCATGGGCCAACTTTCAAAGGCGTACTTTCCCTGGAACAATAGGCTACACAGAGGCAGCACAAACTACGGGCTGCGACCACAAAAAGGACAGCAACAACGGTGCATGCGTTTTCTATGGCAAGCCCGCTGACGGAACGCTAACAGCAAAGATCGCATGGGCAAAGAAGCTACTCTCAGCAGCAGATAACATCGACGACGCCATAAAAGCTAGGCAAGAACAGCTCCACCTACTTAACCATGTCAAGGCTTTAAACGCCACTCTAACGGCCCTAGTATTAATGCCAAAAACAACCGCCAAAACACAGCCTCCAGACAGCGGCGCATCCACGGAAACCCAAAAGGCGAAAACAATGGAGGAGAAGAAGAAGGAATGCGCGACACACAAAGACAACAAAACTGCATGCGAAAACGCAGGCAAGTGCAAACGGAAAGGTGGTGAAAATGATAAAGGTGGCTGCGAAGTAGATGAAACCAAAGTTACAACTGAGGGAAATGCAGCAGGCACAGATGGAGGAGCCGCAGGTACTACAAAAAAAATTCAAAGGGAAATTAGAAACCGACTGTTCCAAGGCTACTAATTGCAAATGGGATGGAAAAGAGTGCAAAGATTCCTCTATTCTAGTAAATAACAAATTGGCTTTGCTGTTGCTCTAATGAGCTTAGTAGTATTTTGCAATACAGTGATATTTGCTCAATTTTATGAATTTTAATACAACTTCCCTTTTTTGGAAGAATTTAATATATTTTAACACTATTAAATGCAAATATGAAAATTCGTAAAAAAAATCATGAGATCTAAAAAATTTAACTTTAAAAGGTTGAAATTTGGTATTAATGTAGCGTGTGGCTCAAAAGCAGTAGATATAAAGGTATTAAAAGTTATTTATATTCTAACTTACTTTATTTTGTTTATTTAATGAACAATAGGACAAATTTAGGAATATAGTAGTAATTATAATAATGATAATAATAATGATAGGAGAGTG
>NW_027123151.1:3149-6017 GCF_001457755.1 Trypanosoma equiperdum
ATGAGTGTGTGTATATTCTAATATTAAAATAGGAGTGGTGGTTATGATAGAATTGGCGGTCCAAACATCAGTAGTTGAACCAATTACAAGGGCACAAATAAATAGAGAAGGAGAGATAAAAATAGGGAATATGCGCTGTTTTAAACACAAATATGGAGATATGAATCGTCTTACATTGAGGTGATGGTGAGGGCATTAAGGAAGAGATACAGTGCAGTGCACAGGCAAAATGGAGTCGCTACGACATCCGCTGCATTAAAGGAAGAAGAACCTGCTTAATAAAGTAAAAAATAAAAGAAGAAACTTAAGGATAAGAAACCGCGGATGGGAGCACACAGAAGAGCTTTATGAAGTACAGAAAGTTTCAAATTATACTTCTCCATTTTCTTATTTGCGTGCTGGCGAGTCACTAAAACACTTCAAGAAGTGAAGAATACATAAAAGAGATGTCACCGAAACTTAGCTATCAGCGCTCATAAATAAAAAAAAAGTAGCAAAGAAGTTTCGTTTTTGACCGAAGTTACAAAACCTCAAATCACGCTCCACAAGGCCCTGCCACATTTAAAAAAAAGGAAAAAGGATGAGCGTTTCGGTGGCAAGCAGAAGCGTTCTCTGGGTATTGTAGCGGCATGCCACGGAAAATTGCCATCAAATAGAGGCACTTACAAAACATAAAATTTGAATTTTCAAGAATGAAGGTATGTGCATTATTTTGATCAATGCAACACTGCATTAAAGTAGAGCATAGATTAAATAGATATAGAACGATATGGGTTGGAATAAAAGTGTAAATTTTCTGCCAAAATCTGCCTTTTTCACCTACCTAACGTTGACTACGAACGACAAACAATTTAAACTTTTGCGCCAACCTTGCGCTCAGCAAGTAGTACCAAGGCAGCGGCTATGAATGAGAAAGTGAGCGAACGACAGGAAGAGTGTAGCCCATCAAGGGAAATTCCAATTAAGACAGATGTGCTGATGTCATACCCAAAAATAGCAGCGTTGTTGCTCATTTTCAAAACCACAGCAACGGTGGCCAACAAGCCCAATGACCCAGCGGCAGAAGCGGCAACAGATGTGTGCAAAGAGCATGCCTATTTAGCGAGGATAAGCTAGCACATAGAAGGAAAGTTAACCGATCTTACGTCCACAATCAGCCTGCAGAAGACGGAAGCTGGAAAGTGGTGACTGGCAGCAACAAAAGAAGAAAACCCTAGCCAAGAGTGTTTGCCTACAGCACTGGAACTCTCACTCACAGATGCACTGGAGGCGAACGGGCTGAAGCTGTAAAATGCACGACAGATGGTTGATTCTGCCACGAAAGCGATAGTCCAGCAACAAGGAGTCGTAGCAGCAGCAATTGCCGTTTCGCTCGTGCGCGCAACCCAAGATCCAGCCGGTGCGCACACAGCAGCCGCCGCCGCTCCGACAACGGCAAAACTAAAGCTTGTAAAAGCCAAAAGCACCGCGATATGTATACCCGAGACACACGCAGCCCGGAATCGGCCGGAGGACAAACGCCAGTACCACAAGACCTTTTTAAAATGGACCTCACAGACGAATCCAAGGTTAGCGAAGCCAATCAACTGGACGGGATTATAATTACGGCCGAAGCTGGGTGCACAAACAAAACAACTCAAACCGCAGTCAGTGCATTAAATGGCTGCACCTTCAGCAGCAGTACCGGCACAGTCGAAATAATACGGGCCAAACCCGCAGCCGGCAACTACAGGACAGCAACCCACTTTTTCAAGAACAACGAAGCCAAGAGAGCTTTCCATACGGACATCACAGCGCCAGGTGCCGAGAAGGACCCAGTTAAAAAGCGTGCCAAGGCGATATGCGAGTGGCTGAAGCTAACACCAAAAATAGCAAAAATATCTGAATACAGCAGCAGAAGCGTCAGCGGGCCTCATGCGATCTGAACCTATGTGCGCAACTGCTGGCCTGCGTTTCACAACCTAGACGACCCAACGGATCGCAGCAAGGCAAAAGACCTGATTCAATGAATAAAAACAGGCTACTGAGAAACAACGGATAATTTAAACGAGAAATTCAAGTCCCTTCTGGGGAAGGAAAGCACACATATACGAGACAAGAGAGAGGTAAAAAGCAGAAAAAAAAACACCGAACTAACAAGTTCTACAACAAAAACCAATAAAGCTGTGATCATAATGGTAGGAATAAGAATCAAGAGGAATGGAAGCAGTAAAAAAGAGAAATACAGTAGTCACTCCAGCAGTGGATACCAAAAATGCAATCTAGTTCCAAGGAGAAAGAGAGAAAGAAAAATGCAACAATAACGATGGCTGTAAAAATTAAAAGATGGGAAGTGCAAGGCTAAATTAGCAGCAGCAGCAGCAGCAGCAGCAGGGGCGACAGGAAACACCACAGAAAGCAATTATGTTGCAATCAATGACCATCTTTTGCTTGCTTTTTTGATTTTGGCACAAATCTTTTAAGGTTTCCCCTCGATTTTATGAAATTAATGAAATTTTATAGATTTGACATACTTAACACTTTTAATGAAAGTGTGAAAATTAGTGAAAATTTTTAAAATATGAAGTATTAGTATAAAAGTGTCCTATGGGTGTAAAGCAGTATGGTGATAGGGAATGGAAAATGTGTGCCATTATTAAAAATTTATTATATTGGTTTATTTTGTTTTTGAGAATATTAGCTAAATTTATAAGAGAAGTAATAATAATAATAATAGTAATTATTATAGGTTAGTGTTGTGAGTGTGCATATACGAATATTATATAAAAAACAATATTGGTGGTACAGGCCGAGTAGATGGTCAAATACAAGCACTTAAAAGAATCACAAGGGTAAAAAAAAGTAATTTAGTGAAGTGGACAGCGAGTA
>NW_027123151.1:6027-7919 GCF_001457755.1 Trypanosoma equiperdum
AGAGGCAGTGACAGAGCACAAGGACCCATTATTAAAGAAAAAATAAAGATACATATAGAAGAATACGCGAAGACATACATCAAAGGAAGGTAAGACGGGAGTGGATGATGTGTCGTATTTTACACCAAACTGTGTAGATGGCATTGCAGAGATAATGGTGGTGGCTGACGTTTTCAACCTTGTGGTGCATACTAATACCAATCTGTAAATATAGAACAGCATGAAGCTGTTAGGTAAGTGCGAGGTAATGTCGAAGTCACCTTCTCAGCAGATAAAGTAATAATCTTCAACAATTGTGGAAAACAATATAGTATTATAAGGAGGATAATTTTACCACTCGGACCACCAATAGATAAGGAAAGACATCTAAATAAAAATGTGTAATTTACTTCAAACTGCGTATATGCACTGTCAGAGAAGTCGTGTATGAAGTACATAAAACTGTAATTTATAGTATACCATTCCGCTATTAACTTAATGGAGAACCATTGAGACCTTTCAACATATGTCAATGCATATAAAGATACACACTTGTACGGCATTAGTTTGGCTCCTGAAGAAACTTCAAAGCAAAGTAGTGTAGTCATGTTCGTTATTTCTGCGAAAGAGACAGAAAGGATCGGCAACTAGCGAGGATAAAAGTGCGAAATTCTCAAGAAAGTACGTATGACAAAAGTGGCAACAGTACTTCTTCATTGAAGATACAGCCGCCTAGCAGGAATTAAACTACCATAGAAGTACACAGGGGCCACAAATGATAAATACTTTAGACATAAATATATAACTACCTTAATTGAGAATAAAATTGTAAACTTGTCGAAAAACAAAATTTAAGTTATGATAATCATGGGATTTTATTGTGAAAAAACCTTTACGCAAGTTGAAGATATGAAAAACACAATCAAATAGAATGATAATTTGCAGTTTTTTACTAGTTTTAGACTTGAGAAATAGTTATGGAATATATGCGGTTTAAAGAATTAAAATTATGATGGGCATTCTTATTATGCACAAGTAGATTATGGCAACCATTGTTTTGAACGTGATTGCAGCTTCATGTTTTTAACCTTAAGTTCAGAAAAGGAAATTTTATAAAATTAACGTATATATTTTTTCATGAGTGTGGGATAGTGACCAATAAAGGCCAGATATAACGAGTGTAAGGAAGGAGGTTAATTTGTCGTAAAAGTGGCACATTATGGAAAAGAATATTAAATTTCTGACTATTTAGAGCACACTTTGGGGACGGCTATAGCATCCTTTAAAAACCATCGCATCGGACCGAAGACCCAGCACAAAAACAAGTTTGCTATACAATTTGGACACGTCATCCATAACGCCATGCACAACAGGCCACGCTAGCTGAAGTCCACCAAATACGCAAGTTATCAATATTTACCTCATGCAAGACACTATTTCCTTCGTTCACATGACTTACATATCAACAGCAGGTTGCCAACACATAAACATATAAGGATGTTTTTAGCAGGTGTTCTTCTGACAGCTACAACTGTTTTTCGCACAAAAAGTGCCCGAAATGACAACATTGCCGATTTTGTTGCAGTATGCGGCGTAGCAAACCTGCAACAGAAAAAAAGAAACAATACTAAAACAACCGACCTTACCAAGTGGTGAGGATTTTCTAACCGATTTACACAAACTAAATTTTTTAACAGCCGCTGATAGTTGGTTCAACGACAAGGACGGTGAATTCAGCGGCGACGGCAAAGACCCTGAAGGCAGTAAGCTCAAGGAATGGAAGAGCAAAGCAGAGGATGCGGTCAAGGAAACAGAAAAGATGGAGAAGAAAAATACCGAGTGTAGCAGCGGCATGGACTAAAACACAGTGTGGAATAGTCTATTATCGATCCACACATTTTACTCAAGTGGGA
>NW_027123151.1:7929-8419 GCF_001457755.1 Trypanosoma equiperdum
CAGTAGTAGTAGCACAGGTTTAACCAAAGGCCGCCAACAAGAAGCATAGGCGCTCTAATCAATGGTAAGAGTGCAGCGGAAGTAAGTGAGTGATAGGAATGACGAGTGGCAAAGAGAGAGAAAAAAAAGAACCTTTATTGAGGGAAACGAAGGTAGAAAAAAAGACAAAGAGGGATGAAAATAGAATGTTAGAATTTCAGAACACAAACGTCACGAGGGACATCAGCAGACGCAAAGAACTGATATAAGCAGAAGTATTCAGTATACGCGCAAGGTTCAAACTTCTTTTTTCGCTCAGGAGAAACATATAAGATGGAGAAGAAAAATACCGAGTGTAACTACGTGACAGGCGAAGGAACGGCGTGGAAGAGTATAGTTGATTATCAATCCGAACATTTTACTCAAGTGTGGTAGATATTAGCGCAGAAATGACAGTATAACAAGCTGTAGAAGCTGTCAAAAATCACCGATGATGGCAGTATCATGGAAC
>NW_027123151.1:8429-9052 GCF_001457755.1 Trypanosoma equiperdum
CGACGCAAAAGGACTTAAAGTAATTGCCGTTACGCGTTAATAGTAAGTAAGCGAGTGTGTATCGAACGGCAAGTACTCCGGACATTACTAAAAGGCGGCCAGAGAAGGAATGTAATATGGCTATACTAAAAACGCAGTGTAACAGCGATAAGCGGATGTCACAAACTGGGACGCAACCGAGCGGCGCCGACAAAGAAACCGATGTGCGAAAAAACCGAACCAATATCATAGCGTCATCAATAACAAAGGTTGTAGAAGCAACAGTCGGCTGGAGATGTTACGGCAGCGGCTTTCTGGAATACCTTTTACTGACAAGAGTAAAAAATTATTATCGCGACCCCCCGGGAAAATCTAACTCTTCACTGAAAGTCCCCTAACAATTGATAAAGAGAACTTTTGAGGAAAGCAAGTGAAAAGTAGAATACACGTATTGTGTAACATTATGTTTGGATAAAGCAAACTTCTAAAATAAGGAACGACGACGCTATTTCAAATATAAGTCGCACACTCTAACCAAGCACAATCCAGCACATATATGATAAAAATAGCAATGCATTGGTTATATGTGTCGAAACTATTTCTTACCTAATAATCTTAGTTGCTCCCACTGACTTCTTTCCTTA
>NW_027123151.1:9062-9242 GCF_001457755.1 Trypanosoma equiperdum
TTTTTACTATATTTGAATGAAAAAGTTAGACTCTCTACTGAAATTACCATGTAAATGTATAAAGAGGCGCTCTATATTCAACGACTGTGCCGTGTCTATCTGAAGTTAGCTTCTAGAACAAAACATTTGATAAATGCTTGAATATAAGCTGTCATTACTTAGTGTACACCCTTAAACAGT
>NW_027123151.1:9252-9438 GCF_001457755.1 Trypanosoma equiperdum
TATGGGAAACATCTATGCAGCAATAGGTTGTTTACCCTTTATTGTCATGGTGCTTAATATACTTGTTTCGCTATACAGCTTGTTTGGTGAGGACGAATCCATTTCACTTGAAATTGTCGAGGATGAGTATATGAGATTTGTGTCCAAGAATGTGAGGAATATTTGGAAAAATGGGGATTATTTAGT
>NW_027123151.1:9448-9526 GCF_001457755.1 Trypanosoma equiperdum
TATACAGAAAGAATTTACGCAATAATTGCTTTCTTTTATTTTATTTTTATGGTGCTTAATATACTTGTTTCGCTATAC
>NW_027124700.1:0-909 GCF_001457755.1 Trypanosoma equiperdum
GTATAACGTCGACCCCGTTCCGGCGCAAAGCACCGACAAGTGCAACGTCGACGTCAAAACAAGCAGGAAAGTGACATGCGAGCTACCAAAAGCTGGCGAAGCACTCTGCGGTGCAATACTCTGTATATGTGGCAAAGGCACGACACAGAACACAGATATTTGCGGAGACACTTCAACGCCCAACCTCTCAGGGTGGAACACGGGCAACATGAAAACCGCCTAAGCAACTTACGACCCCATCTGCAAAAAAGGCAAGCTGATCAAGCTGACAGCAGGAGCAATATCAGCCAAGCCAGCGGCCCTGAAAAGCCTCTACAAGGACGTCGGTGTAGCAGGGGGCAGAGCTGTCATCCTAGGGACGAAAACAAATGACCACAACTGCAAAGATCACGCCGCCGCCGCATGCATAGACCTGACCAAAGCAACAGCTTTAACAAGCGAAGCATCGGCAACAGAAATAGGTTGGGAACAAAAGCTGCAGCAAACGGCGGACAAGCTTAGCGCAGCAGAAAAAGCCAAGGCTCACCGAGATACAACACAGCGTCAAATAAAGTCAATGCGAAGGCAAGTTGAAGCAATATTCAAACAAGTTGCCATCGCACCAGCGGGTACACTAACAGCAGCATCCCAACCGGCATAGCACCAGCTCAGCCGAGCACACCAACAGCGGATCCGAAGCGATGCGAAACGTTCAACGGAAATGAAAGCGGTTGCACAGGCGCAGAGTGCAATTATGATAAAGTCAAAAGCGAATGCAAACCGAAGGCTGTAGAGGGAACAACAGGAAAAGCAAGAACAGGAGAGGCAAAAACAGAGAAATGCAAAGGGGAATTAGAACACGAGTTCACCAAGGCTTCTGAATGCAAATGGAAAGGAAAAACTTGCAAAGACTTCAGTTTTTTAGTAAAC
>NW_027124700.1:919-1423 GCF_001457755.1 Trypanosoma equiperdum
ACTATTCTAATTTAGTTTAGTTTTTTCAAATAATAGGTAGGGTTATAATAGTAATGATAATAATATTGATATGATTGTATTGCGAGTGCAAATATACTAATATTATATTAAGAGTTATGGTGAAAACCGAATGAAAAGAGAAAATAGAAGCACTAAAACAATGACAAGACTGCAATGGGAGTAAGTGAATGAGTGAGAGGAAATGTAAGAGACTACGACAAATAGTGGCTGAATACGTGCAGTTGCGGCATAAACGCGGCGATGTGTATCATCACACATGTAATGTTAATGGAAAGGACATTAAGGAAGGCACAGAGTTCAATGTACAGCTCAGATAAGCTCTCTCTTATTTACAGAAGCAGCGATAGAGGATGAAAAAGAAGAAATGGAAACGCGGAATGAAACATCTAGGTGCAGAACAGAATTCTATAGAATAATAGCAAGGAGATCGTGCAGCACCTTATACACATAGGTAGAGAGATGCCATCGCGTAGATAATAGTTG
>NW_027124700.1:1433-1917 GCF_001457755.1 Trypanosoma equiperdum
CAAGAAAATCTGTATGTAATAAAGCTATGGTGATGAGAGTCTCGTGTTAAAAGCGGATACCGGAATAGTTAGCAAAGGCAACTGGTAAGACTCCTAGAGTATCTGAAATAATCAGTGCAACTAGCTACTGTAGTTTCCATAACTATACATAAATGATATGAATAATTCAAGTAACAGTGTCATGCATGTGGTGCGCCTAACCAACCACGGATAGAAACTAACTTTAAAAAAACAAATCCCAGAGACCTGTGCTCAAGGATAAGTTACAGATGGTGAGGATACACCCTTTAGCGATTATACCAAAACAAAGTTAACGCATTATTTACATAAGTAAACATGGTTTCCTTAACTGTTCACCTTAGTGGTGCAACTGACTTCTTTTCCTAAAGTTTATAATTCTTCTTTTAACACTTTAAGATTTTTAAAGTAGATTTTAGAATGACGTTTGGTGTCTTGAGAATTTTACCACTACCATGGATATTAC
>NW_027124700.1:1927-2736 GCF_001457755.1 Trypanosoma equiperdum
GTAAAGCGCAAAATCACTTGATATTTTGAAAAAATAAATAACATTACTAATATAACACAGAATGTGCACAAGAAACCTAGATTGTCTGTTGTTGTAGTTCAAGCTCATGCAACTGTAGAATAGCGGTGACTCATATTGATTTCCAAATTAAGCAAGGTTGAAATTATTACAGTTGCAATGGGAGGTTTGTATAGCCATGTTAAAAGGCCGCAGTGGATTATGGAATTTTTAGAAAAACAGAATGCAAATGATGAGGATATTTTAATAACTTTTGATGGATATGATGTTGTAATATCTGTTGGAAATAAGTATTAGGCTGCTGTAGAATACTTTATTCATAAAAACTTCAGAGTGTTATGCGCCTCAGTTGGATTTGCTTATGAACTCAGATCACAAGGAGCATTGCAGAGATGTTTTTGTTTTTTAATGTGGGTTACCAAAAAGAAAAGGATAGGGCGTCAATACCCGACATTACTGCCTTGGAAAAGTGACACCTCATGGCGAGCAGAGAGAAACTGAAGACACACAGGTTGGAAATGACCGGTGAATGGCAACCAACTAAAGAAGATTTGCCACTAAACCGATAGAGCAGGTGAAGTCGCCAATTCCGCATTGGGACATCGAACACATATGGATGGTTGCTGCGGAGGATAAACAAAACAGTTCCTAACAGGTGCAGATGGTGTCAGACCCATCCCTGCGCACACTGTGGGAAAATAAATTCCGATAGAGCTCACACAGTGTTTCATACGAACCGAATGCACGGTGCACCCTACCATGAGGCATTGCGCCGGTTGAAACATGCTGCA
>NW_027123608.1:0-3950 GCF_001457755.1 Trypanosoma equiperdum
TGGATGGCGCTACCCAAGGCTGCAAACTCTGCGGTGTACAGCAGAGCTGCCTCCTGCGCCTCCATCAGTGCCGCTTGAACTTCCGGTGCCATCGAGTCCTCGTCGTTGCTCCTCAGTATCTGCCGCGCCCGCTTTTCAGCCGTTTTTTTGAGCTCCTCCACTTCATCACGGCGTACACTAAGCTCCTCAAGCTGCATGGTGAGCTGCCTCATCTTGTTGCCCTCGACCCACACTTCGCGCCCGTTACTATGCCACACTGCTATCTGTCCAAGCTCAAAATGCTTCAAATGTAAGGCACGTCTGGCATCGCATCTCCCTTGACGGGCCGCTCGCAACATTTCCTGACGAAGAACAACCTGGTAGCGGTTATTACGGTCCATTACCTCCTGTAGTTGTGCCTGCGTGTTGATAAGAGTTGTCTCCCTTTCGGACATCCGCGTCTCCACGGCTGCCAGTTTCTCGCGAAGCTCATCGATCTGCGCGTCTCTGTCAGCGAGCTCTTTGCGGAATACCGCAGTGTCGTTCACCAATCCATATGAAGGTAGCGTCGCCTGCTTTAATTTACGTTCAGACGGGTGAGTGCCTCCGGGACTGTTTCCGCTGTTGCCACCGCTGATGCTAACAGCAGTTGGACCACTCACATATTCGTACATGCACGCGCTGTCACCTGGGATCTCAGGAGATAACCTCGATGCTGAGTTGGATCTCGCACCTTTCGACTCCCAGTACGACTCACTCAGTCGCTGCTCTTCGACTGACTCCGCGGCTTCGGCACCCGGAGGCGCCTCGCGTGACCGCTTGCGTTGGGGGTTAACCTCAATGTTTTTCATGTTTGTTGATCGGTCGTCACACACCTGTGTGTTATGACGTAAAGGAAAAGCTACGAAGAATCAGAAGAGTAGTGCAGAACCACGAATACAGCACAAAAATAAATGCAGATGGGGTTGTAACAGAGGTAAAGCAGTTTACCCTGGTTACATCAGCTACAGATTTAGTTGTCGATGATATATGTATTTTTGCACAAGTGTAAACTATGGGAAAAGGTATGTTCGGTGGAAAAAAAAATAAGTCGTATTATAGTAAAACGATAAAAAACCTTCTGTGCAATTGACTAACAGACCTATATACTCCGTCAGAGCGTTTGCCTATCCTGTGGATAGAAAGGTCCTTCTCCTATCTGGAGACGGGGGATAAGGGAAATCATAAATCATGTCGTGGTCGTTTAATTACTTTAGCACACGCTCCACCACCCAGCTCCCCTCATCGTAAAATAATACAAGGATGAACGGGTCCACCAGTGGTAAAACGTTACTCTGCACACACACCATACAGTTCTGCAGAACCAACAGTTTCTCTACCGGGGAATAAAAGGAGTAATTCCCCTTGCAGGAACACAATACCCAGTCTGTCATCTCCCGCACTGCTATCTCTTCCATACATGGGATAGGTTCCGTGAACTCTAGAGTAACCTTGAAGACACATTCATTGTTGAAGTTCACCCGATCCATCGTCCGGCCCCGCACCAATTGAGGGTCGTCGATAAACGCTAAAGAGTCGACTGGAACAAGGCGCCGTTCCCCATCTTTGGTATGGATAAGCATGTTTAGGTGCCCGCGCTTTATGAAGGCAAGATCCGGTGAAGTCTCCACTCCGCGTCCGCTATGTCTTTTTGTCATAGCTCGTTGCTTATTATATATTTTGCCTCTACCTTTCTTTCTTATGCGTATCTGATGCGCCACCCAACAGCTGCTGACTCCCTCCTCCGGTGCTAAGAGAAAATAAAATTTGTCTGAAGCAAAAGATATACTTTCTCTCTCCGGGACACCTCCCCCAGACTCAGCAGGAAAAAAAAGTGACCCGGTACAAGTAGCAAACAAACTTAACAAAGTGTCGAGGCCCGAAATCAAGTGAAAAACGAAGTATCAGGGAACGGAAGTAATGCATGAACAATCATATTAGCAACAGTGAAAGTACCACCTGGATAGCACACGGATAGCAAGCAATGAGGTTCAGTTCCAACTGATGTTGTTATACTTGAAGGGCAGCATGATATTCATCTTTGGCAGACCCATGCATATGCTCTTGCCTCCATTGACCCGGGCACGTTCGCGAAAGACAAATTTTTATACCGGATGAGGGCAAGAGGTTTGGCCCTTTCCCCAGCAGAAGGAACGCAAACCCAAATATCCGCTGGTGTTGCACTTCCTACAACCCAGCATCAATGGACACAGAAACGGCCCTGATGTTTGTTGTTGGAGCGCACCGCTCTACATCCCGTTGTCCAATGGACGTAAAAGGGGCTATGACTCTGAAACCGAAATTTACACGTAGAGGAACTCGTTCTTGTGAAGGTGCATCCTCTGAACTAAACATCTGGTGATCACTACAAAGTGGTGACAATAACCACACACACGCACACCACAATTGCCTCAAGGAAATCTACACGTGTTCCCTTCGTCTTCGCTATTAGTAGTAATCAATACACCCCGAAGTTGCAGGAGTTTCATGTAGAGTGTGATAATTGCTTTTGACGAACTCCCACGGCACGCGTTCACTGTTGCTTCTACAGCCAACGCTTCGCACGAGACCTCATGGCGTTCCTGATCAAAACCGAACATTTATGGTGACAGCAGCACACCGCCTCCACGTTGCAGAAGGAAGTCACCAGAAACCGTGCATCCAAGAACTTGAAGTTTCACAAGGTGGGAGGCATATCTGTGTTTAGTTCTTCAAAAAATACGTAAGAGAAAGGGACAAACAAGAAGAGCCAATTGTGGGAAATAGTGCTACAACAGTTTAGACCATTTGGAAACTGAGGCACCAACAGAACCACCCTAGAACAGATGAGAAGGGGGCAATATGGATATTAATGCGCACCACCACACACAAAAAAGGGGAGGATGCCTTCACACGCATGCCACCGTATTCGCCTTCTCTATCACCACCTCTCAGGAGGAAGCGACGCGTTGGTAGATGGCCCGCATATCTGCTGCATCACGTTCCAACAATTCGCTTAGACCCTCCACACACTGTTGTATGCGCTCTGCAAATCGCGCCCAGTCCCTCAACAGGGCCTGATCTACACGGTTATTCCGCAGGGTACCAACACCTTCTGAAGGTGTGCAAATGGCGCCCTCTGATCCACCCACCGAATTCCTGCGAAGGAAAGATGTGATAGTTGAAGACTCCGCGTCCAGGAACGGCTGCAATTCTGTCAACGCCGTCTTGTACATACCTGGTGCCGAGAGTTGGGCACTAAGGGTACTAGCTATGCCGCCCATGCGACTTTCTTCTGCAAGTGGCAGACCCAACTGTCGCAGAGTCTCTACCTTCATTAACAACGAGTACCAACGGCGCTGAAGCATTGCTTGCTCCTGCTGCAGTTCACGATACTGCGCTGCATTAGCTTCATCAAGTTCACGGAAGTGGTCAGCTTTCGTTGCAAGCGAATCCACATGCCTTGACATCGCTTCCAGTATCTCTTTCTGCTTCTCTACGCGGTTCTTCAGCTCCTGCATGAAGTGCACTCTCGTTGGGTACAAGTGGACGGGATCGGGGTTACGCTGTTGAGCCCGTAGGAGGTCCTCTTCCTTACATTCGCCACCAGCCGCCGCATAAATAAGCCGTTCCCGCTCAACCGCCATGATGGATTGCCCAGGTGCACAGACATTGTAAAGAAAGGACCGAAAGCGGCAATTAGGATGCATGGCATTGTAAGCATGATCAATTTCCAACAGGTAGCGACCCACGGCACTTTGGCAATTGATAACCTGTTGTTGAGAGGCGCCTACCGCATTGGGGCGGGACTCAGCACCAGCCGCTGTTGAACCAAAAAATGAAACACTTGCGGTTCCAAACCCACCTGCAGTGTTCGGACCAGCTCCGAACCCCCCAGATCCCAAACCACCGGCGGTGTTGAACCCACTACCAAATCCTCCAGTTGTGGCGGT
>NW_027123608.1:4072-5178 GCF_001457755.1 Trypanosoma equiperdum
AATCCACTACCGAACCCTCCTGCCGTTGAGCATGCCGGAGCGCCAAAACCACCAGGCGCACCACGACCAAAGCCTGATCCCAGCACACTCATAGACTTTCCTTTCCTTTTTTCCTTAACTTTAAGCCATACAAATAACAATAGAGAAAGAGTTCTTCACAGCGATAATAGCAATACCCATTTGATCCGTCGCATGATCTAGTATTCTAGGGAAAACACAAGTTTCTGCCACCTCACAACTTTCATGCCAACTGAGAACAGCAAAATTCACAAATTTCGAACATAGGTAACATCGCAGTCGTCGCTTTCCTCCCGCCGTCTTTTTATCAGCTCTTGTATCCAGGAGTCGGGCTGTCATACGACACTAAAGTGGCCTTTCCTTGCTTCGCGCTCACTCTTCCTTTTTCAGAAGCTGCGCTCTACGCGCCGGTGGCTGGCGGTCAATGGCATATTCCTGTATGGCCGCGAGGGGATCCTCAGGCTTGTGAATGAGCAGGTGTTGCAGTATGTCGTGTAGGACCAATGTTATCTCGGGATGTCTAGAGATGTACTGCTTGTTGTTGGTGTTAAGTTGTTGTGCGTGCTTCTCAATCCGCACGCGGCTCTCGTAGTCGAAAAATTCCTTCTTGCGAACAGAGTCACTCATTTTCTCTCTATTTTGGTACCGAACACGAAGTGGGTATACGAGCACCGCTAACAGCACACGGAAGAGTCCAGAAAAAGGAAGGACTCGGGTCTACTTTTTGGAGCCGCTTTGAAAAATTTCTTCCGCAAAGAAAGGATAAGGGTTGATTTGTCCGAAATATCAGTGGTTTAGAAACTGGGGGAGGGGTCGCTAAGGCAGGAGTGGGAGTGGGAGTGTGGAGGAGAGTAGGGAGTAAACGAATAGCACCAAGAGGCGCCCTCGCGCAGATGTGTTCTTCAACAAATATGCGATGAACACATACTTAAACACAATGCAGTGAACAATAATCTGAAGATTTCGAGGACACTCTAAAATATTCTCCGCATCCCCTAAAAATTACCCACCGTGTGGTGACCAAATTATCTCATTTCTTCCGACATCAGTTTACACTCCGAAGCTAAGCACGCACGTGCGTCCCCCCC
>NW_027123608.1:5188-9045 GCF_001457755.1 Trypanosoma equiperdum
ATATATATATATATATGTCTGTTGGCCCCTCCCCGGTATATTCCCCAGCTTTACCACTTTTCAGAAATCTTCGCTTGTATTTCCTTCCCCTTATCAATGACAGTAAGAGACCGAAAGATCAGGGGTTCAGAAACCATTTGAGCGTCTCAAACGGCGGAAAGTTACCCTGTGTTGATCGCCGCGTCCCTCGCCAAGCCGCTACCTCCGACCTCGCTCTTCGTATCATCTGTAGGTTGATCCTTCACGCCCTCCCTCCATAGATTCATTATTTCCTGATGCGTCTGTTTTTCCAAGAAAACTTTCCAGGTGTCGAGCATGTCTTCATACGCGGATTTGTAAGACTGAAGGTTGCTCCACGACTGACTGGCAAGGTTGCTGCCACGCCACGGCAAGTACTTCTGGACGAAGTGTGGTATTGCGACCAATGCTGCTTTTAACAAGGGAGGTTTGTCGTTGAACTGCTTTAACACCGCATCCACAATGTACCAATAGTGCATTAGAAGCTGAGGCTGCTGGTTCTGCACGGATTCATTGAAGCACTGGTCCATCACCTCCATTACTTTCACAACGGCCACAGGATTCACACATAGCGTGTCGCATATAGTGGTGACCACAGTAATAGAGCGCTGCGTGCACCGTTCGCTGAACTCCAGGTCAATAATACGCCGTAGAAGCTTCTGCAGATCTTTGTACTTCTCCTTTTCACTAGTATCCACACCTTTGTCAATCTCGGCCCTAGACGTCACAGCTCTGGTACCCTCACTTTTTTCACTAATGGAACCGGTGCAGGCATTAGTATCAACACCGGTTTCAACCGTAGCCCGTGAGCTGCCATTCTGTTTAGCAGCGTTTCCATGTGTGTTAGTGATAACAGATTCGCAGTTGACGTCGTTTGGTGGTGCTGCAACGACAATGAAATTTTCATTGAGGCCATAACTTCCCGTTACCGATGGCACATCCGTTGCCGTATATGGTGGTGGATCACGGTCGTAGGTACGGCGGGGGTGACGGGTATAAGATGTGTTCCAATTGCGTGTGTGTTTGTTCGCTCGTTGATACCCACCACTGTACCCTTCCCGTATGTGTGGAGTTCGTGCCACTGGGTAGTGTGCATTGGGAAACATAACACTCCGTCGTGTTTTCCTTTTCCCCTTACCCCCTTCCCCTTTTTCTTTTTTTTGTTTCCTGTGCCGAGACGGTTGCCCACTTACACCTCAGTGAGTCTCTGGGAACGGATGTCGATGCGTGAAGAGGGGCAGAAGACGAAAAAAGAGCAAAACCAAAGAAAAGTAATAGTAGTAAAAGTAATAATAATAATAGTAATTGAAAAACACCAATCCATATATTAAATAAATCAATTACACGTGACTGACGGTATGGGACACATCGATGTGACTCCAACACGAGTGCGTGCAATATATGGAGGAGAAAAGAAACGTAAACAAATATGTACTTATATATATATATATATCATAAACAGATGTTTTTTCCACTGCAAACTCTCGAACAAAAGGAAGAATGAATAAGTAATAGGTGCACAGAGATGTGAGCACACCACATCTTATCACTACACGTCATCTTCCGAGAATATGGAATCAACATCTGATGGTGCTGCCACACGCACTTCCCCTAGCAACAGTAACTCATTTCTGTCCTCCGAATGGCGGCGTGGAGAACAGAGCCGTCGAACCGGTAACCCGCGGCCATAATTGTCAACGTCATCCCGTACGTTGCCTCGGTGGCCTCCACTGTTGTCATTCTCGCTACCTTCTGTATTGGCAGCATTACTTCTGTTGTTTGGTGAACCGTTTGAGCGCTTCCGCCTCCGGTTCAAACTGCGTGAGGCGCTGTTGAGAGCATCATGACGCTTCAGTGTATCATGTATGAACCAGAGGAGCTGCTTGACGTCCAATAATTGTGACGACTGCGTTACCCAGCGCATGGAGGAGGTAACTGACGGAACTTCAGAGGTGCTGAAGTCGCTAATGTTCGTGCGGTTACTGAAACCGCCACCTCCACCAACAAAGTCACGATTTCTACCACCGTCAACATTATTGTCTCTGTTGTTGGGACCAAAGAGGTTATATGAGGTGACTTCCTCACGTGCGGCAATAAGGGCATAGCGCTGTACCAACAAAAGTGCATCGCGATACCCAGCGTCATATGAATAAGTCGCATCACGGTACAACTCAGACACACTTTTTGCCGCTTCTGAAAAGCGTTGGCGCAAACCCTCCCGACCGTTATTCGGGGGTATCGGCATTCGTTGGTTCCTCTCGTCTACTCTTTCCTCTGCAAAGGTCCCCTTCCCACACTGTTGACAAGGTGCAGAGACGATAACTATCTTAACAGAGGGTTTCAAATATGTAATAGTTACGTTGAAAAAGCAAAAAAAAAAAAACAATATCGATTTGAGTGAAATAAAATATTAAAAACAGAAAAAAAAGGAGGCAGAGACTAATACTAAAAAGAAAAAAAATACGCAAGGAAGATTACGAATATATACACGCGTGACTTCAAGTTCATACCGCCGGCACGCCCCCTTTCACATTGAGTGTACGATGCTTGAATAAAAAATAATACGATTCAAGAAAAAACAAAAAAAAACTGTTGGCGGCAACCGTGCGGGCATCACATGGCGTCTCCACAACAGCGAGAAGAAACGCTTAGGGTTCACCTCATATATGCGAAGAACGTTTACATGCCGCGTTGTTTCCTTCCTGTAAAGCACCTTGAGGTGTGGCAGCATAAAGGAAATAAACAGAGAACAACGGTAATGGATACGTCGCTACATTTAAGCACACATTTTTTTTTTTGTGTGTGTGGGGGCCGAGGTGGGTCGTTTGGTCCGTAATATACCAGAGGTGTATGCCTTAGGACACGTCTACAGAGTGATTAATTCCCTTTAAACTCCTACCGACTGTTTGCGTACTTTCACCAACGATCACACACATAAAATAATAATCAAAGGAATCCTTCACCGAAGAGAATTCACATTGCACTGCATGCGATGCCACGAGCCATCAAAAGGGTTGTATGAAGAAACTAACTCATCATTACTAAACCTCCTACCGGCACCAACTGTCATTGAAGTATATCTGTTGATTCAGCCACAAGATGTCAATCGTCTCTGACTCTTCCACACACGTGCGCACACATGCTTCAAACTAACGCAACCGCACATGCAGAAAAAGAAAGATCATGGAGACTATAGGCGTTTCACAGGTAGTTAATAACAAAGCAAACGCATTAGAAATATAATAGCAATACACAACAGAGGGGAAATATATATATATATATATATTCTTTTTGCTTCTGGTTACTCATAAAGTTCCGCTCTCAAGTTTACATTACTCCGCACTCATCACATAAAACAATCACGTACGTTACCATCAAATATATATCAACACCATCTCGTGTAACCGAATGGCGCAGCCACAAATATTACCCACAAGTTCGGTAGACATCAACATCGGAAAGCATCATAAATCAGATGGTTTCTTCTACATCATACGGGCGCTCTTCCTCCAACGACAAAAACAAAATGAAAAGAACAAGGGAACAAAAAAGTATGGAGCCACTACAGATTGCAGCAGTGTAAAAATTTTTAAAAAAAGCAGCAAGGGATATCTAAGAGAAACACTTTCTGAATTAAGCCAAGTGTAGGAAACATAATTATACTACCGCTCCAGCACAAATGTGTGCAAAAAAAAATAAATAAGTAATACAACCATCAAGAAAACTCGTATCCGCTCCGTGGCGCACCAAAACGTTAAAAAAATAAAGGAAGTGGCAAGACAACCGATCGTAAGTACACAGAAAAGCGTACAATTCACTAATGACCCCCCAAAAAAAAA
>NW_027123608.1:9055-9333 GCF_001457755.1 Trypanosoma equiperdum
TGGGTTAGTTAAAAAATAAAAACAAATGTAATCATCACAAATCAATGCTGAAAACAAGGTAGCGTGCCGCTACCGGGATACAACCATCGAACCGCCGACGGTTTATCTCCTCCTTCCCCAACAGGAAAGATATCGAACAACTCATTGTAATGTTCCTCACTAACATGGTGTATCACAACAGATTTATTTGAAATGTATTTTTTAACGCTACCAGGACCCGCATTGTGAAACCGGCACGCTTTCGTATCCACACTTATTAGGTTTCTGTACACTACCTT
>NW_027124259.1:0-370 GCF_001457755.1 Trypanosoma equiperdum
CGCCAACTTTCCCATTCCTTCTCCCAGTCTATTTTTTCGTCTTTTGCTTTTAGGCCATCCTTTTTCTTCGCCCACGTGTTCGTTTCGCTATCGTCGTCAAACATTTTTTGCCAGTTTTCATCACTGACTGACATGTTGGCTTCTAGTAGTGTATCGTAGTCGGCGCCCTGGACGAAAGGCTGTGCTTTTTTACCGATTGGTGCGGTCGCTTCCCGGTAAATTGCACACAGCGTGTAATACTGTCTACCGTTTTTTCCGTTGTTTGTAGACGACACTTGGTTTGCCAGCGCGATGCTCAAGATAAAAACGCCATCAATGACGCGGGTCATTTGGAGTCTCTAATTTGTCTATCAGGCTGTGTTATCTACTT
>NW_027124259.1:380-657 GCF_001457755.1 Trypanosoma equiperdum
TTTTTCGTCAGATGTGCGTGCTGTAATGGGCCTGCAAGTTGAGCACCAAAAATTAGATGAATATACCTGCTGGCGACACTTAGCCGTCAAAAGGTGGTGTGAATTTGGTTATTTTTATATTGTTTTAGCCCGTCATGTAGTGTCCTATGTTTTTTGGTTGTTTTGTCATAATATATACACGGTGCTGCTCTATTGTTTCTATCCCATTGCATTGAATTTTACAAAGTTTCTTCAAAGTACTTTTTTCATAATTTTTACTTCAAAATCCCAATGACTG
>NW_027124259.1:667-1057 GCF_001457755.1 Trypanosoma equiperdum
GTATTGACTCTATTTCCTCTATTGCAAGCATCCCCAATTTCACACATCTGCAGGTCATAGAACTGTGAGAATATCTTTTTCAGTCACCATGACTCTAAGCAGCAACCTTTCCACTAATTTTCCTACTTCTTCCATCCAATTCCGATTAAAGTGCGGCTTTTTGGAAGTTAGCTGCATCGCTGACATTCTTTTTATTTGGAATTTGTCCGCTAGGGTTGAAGACAATATGGACTTAACTGCGCTTCATAGATGGTTTTGGATTTGAGACTTTCTTTGTATATATGGCCCAGGGGTTTCCTTCAGAGATAGTGACACACTTTTCTATATGAAGCGTCTTTTTATTATACAACCAATTGTTTCCAATTGCAGGCCTTCTTTGTAATCCAAGCT
>NW_027124259.1:1067-2920 GCF_001457755.1 Trypanosoma equiperdum
TTAGTGACACACTTTTCTATAAGAAGCGTCTTTTTATTATAGAATCAATTGCGTCCAAGTGCAGGCCTTCTTTGTAATCCAAGCTCTAAGTTACCTCTATTTATAAAGTTACAATCCGCCTTTATCCCTCTTCTATCAAATTCCCATATATTTTCTGTATAAAAAGTTTCCTGTCGTCTCAAATCATTAAAAACTTCTTTCATCTAAAATTTAAACATTTATGGCTGTCACTGACTTCTACTTTTTACGGTTTTTCTGATTTTACAGCTTCTTAAAAAACAAATAAAGGCTGGTTTTTTACCGAAGTAATTAGACTGACTCTTCTGTTTTGGAGCCTTCTGCTCTTTTGTTCTGTTCCGGTTTAGAATCTACAACTTCGTCCATAAAGCGAATTTCTTATTTTTTTCGTTAATACAATCTGTTAGTTCTGTGTTAGCAATCAATTTTATATGAATTACTCGGTCCTTCAAACGTTTTAATTCATACCCATTATAACTAAAGAGAGTTAGAGGACTGTATCAACGGATTTACTCTGCTTCTTATAGTTCCTTTATTGGTTCTGTTATGAACTATTTCAAGCACTTTACGTTTTTTTTATTTTGCTGTCTACCGTAATCCATTAATAGTCATTGTTTCAAAATACTTCTGTCAATAATATCATATGGTTTAACAAATTGATAATGGTTATTACTGTATTTGATGATAAGAATTTAATATTTTCTCACTATTATACAATTTCTTCTTTATACTTCTAATTTTACTTCTGTTTCTGACGACTTTACTTACTTACAAGCTCACTCATTTGATCTCACTATATACTTGACACTGGTTCAGACTTTTCTATTATTATATCCAGTTGCTTTGCAGCACCATTTTTTTTCGTATTACTATAAACACACTCACAACACTCTCTTATCATTGAAATTATCATTATTATTATTATGACCCTAATAAATAAACGTGAAATAAGTGAAAACTATATTAGAAAAGCACCTACATTTTTATAGACTATTGCTATACTACGTTACATCCATGATCCACTCTCATACCAAATTTTTCATATTATTTCATTTTTCACTAATTTTCGGCAGTTTTTTTACTTTCGTCAAACAGTGTTAAAATATATCAAATTCTCTCAAAATGGCAAGCTTAATAAATATCATAAATTCGAGCAAAAATACTTGAAAAACTAAAACTCTACAAAACTCACAAAAGCAACAGCAATTGAAGCACAATTCTTATTGAAGAGAAAACTGGAATATTTGAAAGCATTGTTTTCCCATTTAAAATTAGGATATTTGCATTCTACTCTCAATTTTCCTTTGCACTTCCCTGTTATTGTTTTTCCGCTGTCTGCGCTCCTGTTTCCGGTGCTGTTGTCTCTTCCGCTTTTGCTTTTGAATTGCATTTATTCTCATTTTCATCGTAATTGCATTTTTCTTGAGAGCATGTTGCATTTTGCCGTGGTGCTTGGCGCATGCTTCCTCTGTCGATGCTTCCGCTGGTGCAGTTGCTGCATCATTTTTGGCTGCTATTCCTGTGTTTGTTGTCTCTGATGGCAATTCACTGCTTCCAACTCACTCGTGCTTCGATCTTCAACGCTGCTGGTTCCGCTTCTATTGGGTCACCTGCTGAGTCTAGATCTTTATCTGAAGCAAGTTCAGAGGCGATGTCCGCAAGCTCTTTGTACCATGGTATTACGTTCAAATCTGTTTTTGTCGTTGTTTCAGCGTGCTATACCAGAAACGTACGCCTCCGCTGTAGCCGCCGTTACAATCTGTTGCAAGGAACTCTGCAATGTACATGCCCATCGCTGTGATTGTAAATGACGATGGTATTGCGGTTAGTGCTTG
>NW_027124259.1:2930-3424 GCF_001457755.1 Trypanosoma equiperdum
ATCTGCTTGGTTGGTTGCTGGCTGCCACACATTTTGATTAGGTCTTGTATCTTCGTTGGAACTTCCCCCGCCTTTGTTGGACATTCCGCATCTGCCGCTTTTTCTTACTAGTATGTGTCCTGCACAGGTGTCTCCGATGCCCTGTTGGCACATACACAAAGAACTACAGTCACTAGATTTTTCCCTGTGTTATTGTCTACGTTGGTGTTTTTTGAAGCCGGTGGCCCTGTCTGCACTGGTATTTCCTCCATTGAGGATCGCTTCGGCTTGTACAGGGTCCGTTCCTAATTTGCCATTTTTTTTGACAAGAACAACCGTAGATATTCTGTCTTTAATCTTCGGTGTCAGCTTGCATCTCAGCCACATTACCTCTAGAACTATCTTAGTGGGGTATGGTATTGTTGTATATAGATTCCGCCAAATTTGTAGGACTATACAAATACCATGCTGTTGGTTTGGTTGCACCTCCTAATTCTTCTAATTTTCGTTTCTTT
>NW_027124259.1:3434-4160 GCF_001457755.1 Trypanosoma equiperdum
CAACAACACCTTCACAGAAGATCACCATACAAAAGCTGCGTAACTAACTGTACGGCTATTGTTAACTACTCATGCTCAAAAAGGCTGACTTACATCCCAACTTCGGTCTCTATCTTTGATTTTTTTGGGGAAAACCGGTGTAGTCACGGTCTCTCACATTGCTGTTACATTGAGTTCGAACATTGCCGTTTTGTTTGCTGATCTTTTTCCACGAGTAAAGCCTCTTTATTCAAGAGCTGGTTCCGACACAATTCCTTGTATTCCCTTTAATACGGCTCGCATTCTCTAAATGAATCTAACATTTTCAGCTACATCCATTTATTTTTCCTACTTTTTTTCGGTTTCTTAAAACTTTGTGACACAGAAAGTTGTGAGGAAGATTAAATAATTATTCGGAGTGAATGCCCTCTTCTAACACAGACCGTTCTTCCATTTTGTAACTTGCATTGGTTTTAATGTACAAAAACTGCCACTTAATCTGTTATTTCACACTTTAGCATGCTTCATTCTAGAAAAATGCTTGCTTCTATCTTATAAATTTGTCAACTGGATTGTGAGTAGGGGCTCCCAAAGCTCACAACTTCTAAACAATCATGCAATGCAATAGCAGGCTTGTTGCTGCTATTTTATTATTGGCTCGCTGCATTCAGCAGTTTGTTGGTCGAATTGTTATATTTGATGATGGTTTTAGTATTTTTCGGGACGTTCTTTCACCATCAAATGCCT
>NW_027124259.1:4242-5663 GCF_001457755.1 Trypanosoma equiperdum
GTGGCGTTGTTGCACTTGGTCTTCTTCCACTTGTACTACTTCTCTGTGTTTGGCACAGAATCTTCATTTAGCTTCTCTCTCCGGTCTCTATTTTTCCCCCATTGTCTCCTCAATTATTTCCTTAAAATGTTATGTCAATTGCCATATTTGTGCTTTAAAAAATTGAGCACACTTCATATCCGTTTTTTTCTTTTTCTTAAGCCATTTTCATTGATGATATTCATTGCTCTCTCCAACTGGCTCTCAATCACTTTTCTCTTTAAAATTTTCTATTTTTAAATGTTTCTATTATCTTAGTATATTTACTCTTCACAATTTTTATTACAATACTAGTATTTTCATAGTCACAGCACACTCCGACCAATATTATTATCATCAGTATTACTATTAAACCACTAACTAAAATCCATAAAATAAACAAAAAATTAAAATACCACTCATTTTTCGTACTGTTTCACTATAGTACCTTTTATCTATCAACCACTATCATGCGGATTTCCCTAAAATTTCACCAATTTAAACATTTCTATAAATTTTTTTGAAATATATCAATTTATAGAAAATTTAGCAGAATTTCATAATTTTTTATAAAATTGAGAAAAAATCCTTTAAAATTTAAAATGTTACCAAACTCATAAAAGCAGCAGTCATCAGAGCCAATTTATTATTAACGAGATAAAACTGGAATCTTTTCATTTTGTTTTATCCCATTTGCAGCCTTGTGTGCTGCCACATGTTGTTTCTTTTCCTGTGGAAGTTTAAGTAGTTTTTCCACGTTCTTTTGCTCCCTTTGCTTTTTTTTTTTGGTGTGTATGTCGGATCATTGACGCACTTTCCTTGTTACCCTTTCCCTCCACTTTGCAGCCCTCTTTGCAGTTATCTCCTGTTCCTTTCTTTTCGCAAGTCTCTTCTGTTTCGGTTGGATCGCGTTTCAGTGGCGTGCCTAGTGCTGGTGCTTCTGTGGCTGCTGGTCCTGCTCCCAGAATTGCCTGGTCGTAAAGACTCCATGCTGCTGTACGCACCGCTTGGATTTTGGCTTCAATTGCTTGAGCTTTCGAGGCGTCTGCTTTCATCTTGACGAGCTTTGTTCGTGCCGTTTCTAATTCTGTTATCCATGGGATGCCGCTGCTGGTGCCTCCCAGCTGCTGCTTGTAGTTTATGCATTGCCCTTGGCCACTGCTGCTGTCGCAGGTCCCGCCGGTGTGGGGTTTGCCGAAGGTGAAACTTATCTGGCCTGCCGTCTGTTTGGTCGTGTGGCGCCCGATTTGCGCTGAGAATGCTGCTATGCGTGTTGTAATTAGTTCGGAAGTTAGGGGTGGTGCCGTTGGTGGTTTGCCGCACGCCGTTGTTATTGCTGTCAAGCGATTTTGAGCGTCGTTCGCGTTAGTCGGGTCTGCAAGACTGTTTATTGTTGTTCCCTG
>NW_027124259.1:5673-6980 GCF_001457755.1 Trypanosoma equiperdum
CTCTCCCGCGCTGTTACTGTCTGTTGCCGTGCAGAGGCATATAAAGTCGTACGCTATCCCTGTTCCCGCTGCTGGGCTGCCAGCCGCTTTTCCACAGTAGCTTTTGAGGTCAGAAGTCAAAACCGCGGTATCTAACCTAGTTTTTCCTTTGCCGTACAAGGCGTTTGTCAGCGCTGTTTGAACCCTTTGCACTCTCACCTCCGCTCCGCCTATTGTGCTTGAATATTCGTTGCTTAGGTCTGTCGCTGACTTCAGAAGCCTTTTCAGTGCTGATGCGGCCTGTTTCCTTTGCCATGTGTCCGGAAGTCTCTTGTATTTTGGTTGACCATCTGACCCTGGCTTTTTGTTTAACTTTTCCTTTTCTTTTTGCCAGGTTGTCCGAGCGTCCGCATTGTCTTTACCGTTCTTGTCAGAAAGTTCTCCTTCTTTGTCTTCAAACCATACGTCACTTGCCGCAGAAAGATTAAGCGTTTCAAGTTCCGTCACTATTTTGGCAACTTCTGAATTAGCCTGTGGAGGTGAAAATACACCAGGGTTGACTTCCAGGTTGTAAATATCGCACATTGCCCTGAATTCTGCGGCGTTATCGTTTGCTGCTCCCTGGAATTCGGATGTAATCGCGCAAAGCGCTACCGCTGCGAACCTCCAGAACGCTATGTTGCTTGCTACTGCTGGCATTTTCTGAGCTTGGAAAATAGATAATCTGTAGAAGTTGTGTAGTGGAGCCCTTATGAACTGCAGTGCGCAAGACTATTTTTTAGAAACAGCAAGTGTTGGACGCCTATGGTCACTGACGGTAGGTTCCGCAGCTACTTCGGTTCATCCGCTGTTTCAACTCAGGCTGTAATTAAAAACTTCGGCGCCATTGCGTTTTTTACCGGATTCTCCTCGATGTCCAGCAAAAACTGCTGTTCTTCTGCTTGGAGTCGCCGCTCCTCTCCAGTACCGCGAGTTGCATCGCTTTGGCTGACACTGCAAGGGGCGCTGTTACATTGAAGGCTTGCGTTCGGCGCTTTACTTTGATGTTTTAGGTTGGGAGATGTTTCGCTGCTTGCATATCAGAGCTACCACAGTGATGGATGTTGTAGAGTACTTGGGACGAACTAAAAATGTTAAGGCTCCGCACCGTCTGCTCCCCTTGCACTACCTGCTTCGACGTTGCCTGCTGATATCTTCAGTTGTAACCAGAATACTTTCTCTGCCATCTTGTGTGGTTGCGGCTAAGCACAGTGCGGTGAGGTAAGCTGCTTTTACTAATAGACTGATGTAAGCTTCGTGAAACGCATGTCTTTTTTTGCACGAATCTG
>NW_027124259.1:6990-7784 GCF_001457755.1 Trypanosoma equiperdum
GGGATGTTAATATTTTTCCCCATCGCTTTGAAGTTGCGGTTAGAATTTGCTTGTCGATTGATTTAGCTCACGAACCTGTCTCTTTTTTGCGGTAGCACGTTTTCATGCCATCGATGGTGACAGCTTTGTGTGTGTTTATGCTGGTTGTAACTTTCAAGTAGAAATATCAAGTCAAAAAAAAATCCTTATTCAACGGTAGTAAATATGCTGCTGCGTCCGGCCAACCAATCACAGGTTTTTTGTGCTCCTTCCTTTGTTTTGCACTTTTCTAGATCACTTGCTTTCATTTTTGTTGTTAATTCATGAAGATAAGCTGCAATTTCGCCTGCCGGAGCAGATAGTTAATGCTGCCGCTACCTGGTGCTATCGGCGTAGATCCAGTTTGTCTGAGTTACTGTTTGCTTTGATTTGCGGTACAAGTTTTATTCATTTCTACATCAACAATCTCTATTTGACTAAGTTCTTGCTCGATTACGCTGCTTAGATCTGGTGTGTAGTCGGCGCTTTGCCAAGCTTTGGAAGCTGCCTTAGATATTTTATCCGTAACCCTAGTGCTAAATTTTGCTGTATAACCTGTTGTCAACCTTATGCTTTTGAGTAATTGTTTTGGTGTACATTGATGGTTTCATTTTGAAGCTTCCATTTTGTTGTGTTTCATCCTTACAAGCTGCAATCTAAATGCTGTTGTTTGCAGCATTTTTCCTTACTATTATTGTTTTATTTTAATCTCAACGGCACAGGAAGCTGTGAAGCAGATTAAATACTTACAGTAAATAGCTGCTCTTCAGTTACCT
>NW_027124429.1:0-1627 GCF_001457755.1 Trypanosoma equiperdum
TTTCCACCCTTTCATTTCCAGCGTGGCAACCTCTTGATTCACTGGCGCAGCAGCCCCGGTGGTGGGGGAGTTTGAATTCAACCGCGCAAACTTTGGCGACGAGGCGTGACAATATGCCCTCAGGCTTGGGGAAGGGATCCCGACACGATCAGCATGCCCTTTGTGAATTGAAGCCCACCGTCACTCCACTAGCGGGCAAGGCGCAGCACCGGTCGGTGATTCACGTCTGGACATCATCCTCACGCTTTCACCCACCGCTGTCCTTTCGTGCCCTGCTTTAACGCTAGCCCGTGCATGCAGATGCATCTTTTGGACGACGGTTATGTGTCGTGGTCCCTTCCAGAGCTACTGCGTCGTAGCGATGCCGCGGCCATACCATCGAAGCCTCTCCAGCCTTCATCGTAATCGCCCTGCTCTATAAGCCCATTCGCCGCAAAATGTAGTACCAGAAACGTGTCTGCGCCTCGTTCCTTCCCTGGCCAAATATCCGCAGCTGGGTTGCGCATTCGAGTTTCCCATGCCACCCTCTTCGTTTCCCTCTTAATCACCATTGTTGAGGCATTAATGGCGCAACTTGTGCTTCCCGTCCCTTAGCGTTCCCACCATAGGGGCTAACGTGTAGGGTAAATTTTTTGCTTTCAACGCGTTTTTCTTGGTTTAACCCCAACCTGTATAGCGCGGGACCACCGACACTTTAACCCTGCAGGTCCCTCGTTTGATTGTCCTTTGGTGCTGATACCGTGGGTTCCATAGCGACCCCACGCCGTTTTTTTTTTATCTTCCGCACCTTCCACGCGGCAACAACATGTTGCTGCGCATAACCTCGCCCGGTATTCTCGGCACTCACCCCAATGGTATTCGTCCGCAGGCGTCATATCCTTCCCGCTGGGCACAGGGCGAGCGCATCCGATAAGTTCGCTGCAGCATATGCCGGGCCCTTCCCCCACACCAAAGTTGACATTCTACGTTTAACTTCTGCCGCAACACTCTTGCCACAGCATTGGCGGGCCAGCGTGGAGTAAGCCCGGAGCAGGCCGCTGCTCTCGCCGGCAAGCTTTTGATCCGCTTCCCCTCGGAGTCCCGATGTTAAGGCAGAATGTATTGATGTAAGCGTGTCTGCGCCGATGGGTTTTGACATTACCTTCCTACCCGGGGTGGTGGCTATCCCGTGCGTGTTGGAATTATTTTTGGGACGAAAGAGAGCCTCAAGGTCCAAACACCCCCAGCCCAACTCTGATTTTTGATCTGCAGCTTTTCATTTTCAGCAGCCTTTTTAGCTCAACCGCCATCGCGACACCATCGGCGATTCGACGGCGCCTCCCTCACCAATGCTCTGCCATCTCCACCTCGAAGGCAAGCCGGCGTCCACCTGGCGATGTGCAACAGCAATCTCAACTTTCGCATTCCCTCACAATTTTGTCGTGGTCCACTGTATCGAATGCCTTCGCGCAGTCGACGAATACAGCACCCGTACGAAATTGGCGCATGGGACGGCGGAGGGCAGCTGGCGAGCGTAGGCGTCCAATGCGGATGGCGGAGCTCAATTTCTGTTCCAGGGTGTTGACGTTCTTCTCTCTACCAATTTTCCTGCAGAGCTCGTCAACCTTGAGACGGAAATTCCTCCAGT
>NW_027123397.1:0-740 GCF_001457755.1 Trypanosoma equiperdum
CGGGCTGCTTGCCGGTCAGTGCCGTGTGCTCCAGATTCTTGCTAGCACCTTTACCTGCTCCGTATATTGCTGTGTTTATCGCTGTTGTCAGTGCATTGTCGTCTGCTTCAGTTGGCTGAGGCTCTGATACATGCGGTGCCTCCACCGCTGCATCGGCGTTTTCTGCGACCTGTTGTCGTATTAATTACTTCTGATCAGTAGAGGTTGTCTCTACGTTGTACACTTTTTGCTGTGGCTGTCTCTACATTTGGTTTGTTTAGTGCGGCTTCGACGGCGGCCCATCGCGACCACATGTTTTTCCAGTCATCAGGGGTTCCTTTCGGCGGCGTCTCTATGGGTTCGACTTTGTTTGGCCCTGAACGATTAACAAACTTGTCTCTCCACTCTTTCGGCGCGAGCGACATATTTAGTTTCAGCACCGTCGGCTCTCCTTCGAAGCCGGTTTCTTCTTGTGGCTCGAATGTTATCGGGTTGTCGCCGAGCCTTAGTGCGCCGCACAACTTGGCAATGACCTCGACATTGCCTCCTTTAGGTGCCGCTGTTGCCTGTTTGAAGAGTATTGCTACAACAGTCACGTAAAAAAGCTGTTTTGGCATTGTTCGGAGTACTAATACAGCTCCTTTCTCTTCATGGTAAAAAAAAGGTAGTTGTGCAGAGAAAAGTGTAGCTATGTTTTAGCAGACGGCTCCTGTTTTGCTTTCAAATGCCGAAATGGCTAAGGATAATTAATTTTGTTACGG
>NW_027123397.1:750-1190 GCF_001457755.1 Trypanosoma equiperdum
GCTGTCGAAAGCCCTAACTTCAATGCTCATTTCTTCTCAAAATTACAACCAAAATAACTCCCACTACACAGCTTCCTTCTGTGATTTCTATCTGCCTTTTCGTTTTGTAATCCGTATTTATCGCGTTAACCTTCTTCTATAGAATTTAGCGCTGCATATTATGATCAACTATCAGATTTAAAACCACGTATTTCAGTATCTCAGATGTTTCATCTTTCTATGTCTTCCTGAAATGTGCTTACCGTTTTAGACTTTGTGGCGGATGCAAGCGTATAATCCTTCTTTACTTTGCAATTGCAGCTTTTAACGGAGCATCCGATGTAGAGTTATATTCTTTGTTCTTCATTTCACGCTTTGTTCAAGGGCATGCTGTCGGCTGCAAAGGAGGCGCTGTTGCTTTTTCTCAAGAGGATCCTCCTATATGGAACTTAAAAGCTCTA
>NW_027124894.1:0-7138 GCF_001457755.1 Trypanosoma equiperdum
AAAAAAAACACGAGAAAATACTCACCAGAGTTCCGTTCGTTGCACGTTTACCCCTGCGACAGAATTACAGTACCATCACGTGGCACACGTAACACACAGCTCGGCGAAGCATGCCCGTGCAAATCAGCGTAAAAAAAAAAGACAAGGTTAATCGCAGATACACCGAAAAAGAAACTAAGGATTACAGCGGGAAAAGAAAGGGACATGAACCGCTGCTATTTTTTGCATTATTTTGGTATCCTTCACATAGGTCATTCGCCCTGTTCCAATTAGCACTCGTACCTCTCCCTCCCCCACAGTCGCTGATGCCAAACCAAATTCGACACCAACCCAAACAGGTCCGAAATAAATGCGCGGGAAGACATACCAACGCAGGGAATTGCCAAGGAAGAATGTTAAAAATAAGATGTGATAGGAGGACGGTTTGGGTCCCGGCACCTTCAACAGCAACTCAAATACATAACGTGTGGAGCCAAAACACCACTACTGAATGGGGAGTTGCAGTCGGCACAGAAGTAGCGTAACACTTTTTTTTCTTGTTCGTATTTTCTTTGTGTCTTCATTGCAATCGTTGCTGCCGAAGACCGGACGCCATCGCCAGGGGACACAACACACACCAACTCACTCTCAACCGTGCAGCCTTACTCTCTCCGCCTAGCAGTGCACTTGAGTAATAATACACTGTGTAGACGTCTTGCCGGAGCGGAAAAAATAAAAACGAAGAGGGGGATAAAATGAGCATGTAAACAAACAAATGATACGCTGAGATTGTCATAAGTTCCACGTCAGCCCGCAGCGAAGATGGTGAAACGCCTCCGTTGCCGAGGGTCGCAATACGGCTTTATCGACCGACTGACCCTCAACAAGACCTGACAAAAGTTTCATACCGTCCCTACCAAACTTCAACCACCAGTTAAAATTACACTCAAAGGACGAGGGCGCAAGGGTGTTGAAGGCGTCCTCTCTGGCACGTGGCCTGCTAGTCAAGGAGAATCCCATAGATGCTCGCGGTGGGTTCTTGAAGGAGTCCATCAAACAGGCGTTCGCATAAATCATTCCACCTGGTTTTCTCCAACCGGTTTGAGACGCTCCGTCAACGAGCATTTTGGATTCGTCCCGCAACTTGCCGCCGAAGCCCAATTCCATGGAGAGCACCGTATACCACCTTGAGGCGTAGTGCATACCCGGATATATGTCACGGAATCCGCGTATGAGACCCGCATCCCACACCGGGCCTTGCGTAGCCCAGAATAAAGAGTGTTCTCCGCTCCTGACCGCGTGGCTCCCATGGCTTCCGTTGACTTGGACGTCCGAAAATGTTTGCTTCCACTGCCCAGCGGTAAGCGGCTGCACGAGGGATGATTTGTTTCGAAGCCGAAGAAAGAAACGGTCCGCGCGGAGTGGCAGCTCAACCCACCACTCCGACCACAGTTTACCGAAGAATGTCAATGAACGCTCAGCGCTATTGAAGTCCACGCCGGGACCACCAGCCCACCGCAAACAGTACGTTGCACGTGGAAAAAGCCAACGCAAAAATGGTGATGTGAAGTGCTGAACAAAGCTGTCATACTCATCCAGCACTAACAATGAAGTAATTCTTTGATTCGGTGCCCTCTCTGGGATACAAGTGGTACCCTTCACGGTGAGTGAGTAACGTGGGTTGCGAAATTGCAGTGACGCACGAAACCCCGACTCACGAAGTTTTGCGGTAATGATTTCCGTCTCCGTCTCCTTCCCCTCGGCCTCCGCCTCTTCTGTCATGCCAACTACTGCAGTCTCACCTGCAGACAGATGGCTCATTTCTGGTGACTTGCTACGTGTCTTGCAGAGCACCAGGCGCTCAGTACGCACTTGATTGGCGTGCCCATCCAAGTAAATGGCATCAACATCCCGCCACAACCTCACCCGATCCCCAAAGTCCTCGGAGAGTTCTCTCGGGAATTCTCGCGCAAAAGACACAGCCAGAACTAAGTCATTCCACGGCATGCGGAGTGGGCCAACAGCGTCGCCAACAATAGGGACACGTGCATGTGGGACCTTTTGATAACAACTCCCACGCAGGAAGTATGGAAACCATTGCTGCTTCTCAGTTGCGACAGTGACGTCGTGGTGCCACTGTGGGAAAACGAGGAACCTTGTGGGGCCGCGGGGAAGCGGCATGTGGAAATAACCACCAAAATACGGTCGCAACCATCCCGAGTGTCCGTTGTGGCCACGAGCGGCTTCCGCTTCTTCAATGCTCCTCACAAGGTTCTCCCTATTCTTCTTCCTCAACATCTCAGCGAATACGTGGCGGGATGGCTCCTCCTGCACGCTCCTGACGCGAGCTTCATGATCATGTTTGGGAGAGGATTCCTGAAGTTTTACGCGGAGAACGCGATGCGGTTTCCCCACTGTTCCGGTAGTGGCAGCGGAATCTTCAACCTCCTCAACAACCGTTTCAATTGTGGAGCCCCTTCGCAGTGGGTAAGTTGGTGATGCTGCCTCATATATTGGTGAGCTGTACCTGAATTTCTCCCAGCGGAGAGCCTTGCAGGCGGTAACGTCATTCTCCAATTGAACTAACAGTGCTTCTGTAGCGTTTTTAATGTTATCATTCCCCTTTGTTGTTGGTGCAGCACTGGTGTCACTCCTTGACGGTAACGTAGTTGATGTGTGTGCGCGGTATCGTGAGAAAAGCCACTGGAGGCAGGCGTCGTCACGCGCTATGGAAGAGTTGTGCAGTTCAAAATCTACCCGAGGCTCCTTAACTGCAGTCATTGCGCACCCTAAACAAAGGTATGTATGTCCTTTCTCTTCCTTTACAAAAGTTTTTGACTGTTTTGACCCATACTACTACACACACAACGGGTAGGGATTAGAAATACATTAGAAACAATGATACCAAAGAAACACTGTGCGCGATGAACAACCGTTTAAAAGTTTACTCCGGGATGCATCCCTGCTGGTACCCAAAGCACGAATGTACGAAAAACACGTCCCGCTGAAGCCGGTACTGTGATTGGATGCATAGGTAAGAAATTCATATGTGTGACCACCATGTGTGTATCATCGGAGATGTTGTTTTAGCGGTAAGCGCCTGCTTTAGGGGTGTGTTACGAGCAAAAAAGGAAAAATGACGAGGCAACAAATGAGCAAATCTCAAAAAAAAAAACATAACACGATGTTTCACAGTGACCTCCGGCCTTGTTGAAACCTTACCAAAGCACAGGAAAGACATCTGACTTGCTTCCTCATTGCAGTTGCCTTCTTTTTCCACTGCTCTCCCCGTGTGCCGCTCCTCACCCAAACAACAACTCGCGGCACATCCCACTGCAGTTTGTGTGAATAATTAAATTACCCCTCCCCTCAGAGGATCACAGCCTCTGGTATCAAAAAGAGTTCATGCTAAACTGCTGTGGCCAGTTTATTCTCGACCACCCTCAGTACATCATCCATCCCCAGTTTCTTCGCTTTTTCTTCAACAAATCGCCACACAACTGGCGATGCCCGCACCCGCCTCAGCGGTGTCCGTTGAAGCAAGCACACAAACTTCCCAAGATCTTCACGCGTAAGCAGTAATTCGCGCGGAGGCCGAAGGACAATGCTGTTCCCCTCCGTAATGACCTCCTCCCCACCACCGTCCAGCTTAGCGATAATACTTCTGCTGAGATGCCGTTCCACAGCTGGCTTTAGAGCATTGGAGAAAGCTTGAGCGAAAAGGTCTGCCGCCTCAAGCACATCGAAAGCACTAACTTCTGTTAGTGCCTGCTTGAAGTCCACTTGCAGAACGCCAGGTGTGGGGCGGTACTGACCGTAGGTGTTATAGTCGTTTACGATAAGGATGCGGTGAAGGGTTTCGCGCACATCAATGTCCAACTGGCTGTAATATTCGTCATCACCTTCTGCATCATTTACACGACGCCGTTCAGCACAAAGCCGTTCAATATGCCCCGACACGTCCGGATGTTGTTGCTGTCGGCAAAGATCCGTGAAGACGTCAACGTGCGTCAATGAAACGATATGTAACTTCATTAGAAGGTACATTCGCTCTGCAAAGAATTCCATCAAGCGGGTGAGTGGGTCCAACGCCTCAAGTGGCACATCGTCCTTCATTTGAATCTTTAATAAAACAACTGCAACGGCACACATATCCCCAGGTCGTATTGGGGATAACGTGGTCATTGCACACGCAGCGGCATCAGCGCTATCGCTACTTTTCCCATCAGAGTGGCTGAACGAGGCCGAGCTGGAGTACACTGCCTCACATAACGATATGAGCTTTACAAGGTTGCGGGGTACCGGTACGTCAGGCGGCGCCACCAGGCGGACCATTTGCAGCACATCTGCGGGTACAACATTTGTTGGACCAAGGCTATCGGCCATGAAGTCGATGACAGGTTCGATGAGGTCCAAATCCGTCGTCCTGAAGAGAGACATGGCGCGAAGTAAACGTGTAAAACTCGGTGGTGGGAAGGCCCGCAATGTGGGAAGAATGAGCGGCACAGTTGTGGGTCGTAAGTACTGTTGATGCGGTGCGCCAAAGCGTGCAAGAACAAGGAGAAGCTTGGTAAACATTGACGGTTTTAGTTCCGTTAGCCTCTTGAACCGCTCCCGTGCTCTCAGGTTCTGTAGCAGATGCGGGTCCAAATCCCCGATGAATGCAACGTCGGAAGCTCCTTCAGATGTGTGTGTTGCCTTTAAATCCCCCGCGCCAGTAATATTAGTTACAGTTGGGTTAGAACTACTTGTGGAGCCACCGCATCCGCTCTCATTAGTCGCACCGTTTTCGTTGGTCGTAGCGGCGGTAATGTTAGAGCTGCTTTGAAGTTGGGCCAAGCGCAGCCGTTTCTTCTCCGCTTTAATGTTGGAATCAATTGTCTCCAAAATGCAGTCCGCAAGAAACCGAAAAGTGTTCATCTGATCGTGGCCCATTTTGTAAAGGTTAACGAACGCTCGGTAACTAGGCAATGAGCCTAACTTTTTCCGTTTGTTGAGCACAGCAAAACGCCGACCTAAGAGCGCCAGGAAACGTTTAGGTGGAACGATCTTAGCGCGAGCAAAAGCCGTGAGCACACGCACCAATTCATGTGGATCTTTGTAGTGATTAATGTGGTGAACTAAAAACATGCCCATCGCCTGAAAGAATTGCAGGTCCCGCTTTCTACGACCAGCACTCATGCCCATAACAATGATGCACCGCAGCACTGTCTCGGGTGACATTTCCTCGGCCGCACGAAGGATGATAAGGTCTGAAGTTTTCTCCTCTGCCTCGTGCACGTACACTGCATCTCCTTGTTCATCATAATCATCAGCTTCCTCCTCCACGGCACCACCATCCCTGTTATCATTACCACTCTTCCCCGCAGCCGCCGGCCGCTTGGAGGCGCTCTTTGCCGCCGCGGTTGCGATAAGTGCAATTCTGTCACGAACCATATCCTTGAAGGTTGTACCGTACCGCACAAGTGTGGAACGGGCCCAGTGGCATTCCACAACATCCAGCAACTGGCTGACGTGGAATTCATTCAGACGCTCCATGAGAACAGGAAAAAAGATATGTTCCTCATCGGCGGACACCAGCCGTGGGTTCTTCGTCGCACGCAGGTAAAGAGTCACAGCCTCCACCAACTCCTCTAGGGAAAGCGAGCGCACACAAGCTTGTCGTTCAAGTGTGCTGCGACTCACCGTCATTTCCTCCGCCTGTGACAAAGGCACCGCGCCCCCTTCTCCTTCATCGTCCCTGTTGGCCAGCAGCGGGTCTGTCGGTTTCCCTGATGGAGGGATCGCTAAGCCCTGCTTCTCCAGCGCACCTCCATCATTGTGTCTTTTGTATACGTTTTCCGCTTCAGCCAACGAATTTGTTCCTACACCCTCTTCGTCCCCTTCGGCTTCTAACTCCCCTAAATCGTCCCCATCGCCTTCCATTCCCGAGTCACCGGAAGTGGAGAAGCGCATGGGTTCCACCATGACACCAGAGAGCGCCGACTGCTTCGACCGAGAGGAAGTTGTGGATGCCACCTCCTGCTCGAGATCGTGCAGTTCCGCCATTTCCTCATCAGAAGGGACAACCCGCCTGATGCCGCTGCGTCGCGGTTTGGGTGGTGTTGTGCCATCGCTGTTATCCGTAGAGACGTGGCGACACATAACGTGGCACGCTGACAACCTCTGGTGTAGCGTCTGATAGCCTACAGTCCGACGATAAAGACGGTACATCAAGCTAATTTTATTGACTTGACCTACAAACACATAATGAGGAGAAGTGAAGGGAGAGAGAGTATACCCCCAATGTTTTTTATTGGTGTAAAAAATAAAATAAAATAATAACGTGTGTCCCAAACAGAATAACGCAAACTACGCGACTGGTGTGAGTGACACATCGACGAAAAGAAATCATGCAGTACGCTTAACAACCCCCCTCAGTGCGAGCATAAAACTCAGAAATCAGTAAATGCAGACATCTGCGAACAGAGAAAAAGGAACTGCGAAGGCATAAACTGGACCACACAGCTCCCCTTCATGTTGTGTACGTAACGAGCTGCGGCCATGTCCCAAGTCATCATTTCGTGCGATGATGTTTACTTCAAACTTCACTTCGCGGATTAGTTTCACCTGGCCTCAGCCTACTGCCGGCTGCCACACACCAATGCGCTTAAAAGCGAATTAACTTGTTAGATAAGTGGCAAAACTGAAAAGGAGCAATCCGCATCTGCGTGGTTGATGTGACACATAGATCACGCAAAATCCCACCAAATACCCTCCTCAACTGCACAACTAGCTCCAGTTATGCACGCATTACCCACGGTCCAGTACCTTTGAGGCTCCTTAATTTGCCTCTTTAGTTGCTCATCCAGCCTTTCGGACTAACAAAATACCTTCGCTAACATCTTCTGCGCCATTTGCTGCTCCTGTCCCCCACCAAATCGGCGCGCCAGTTCCGCCGTAAAAATCCAGACGAAACGCTGCTGCTTAACCAGAACCAACGACGACTCCTCCATTAGCAGTTGCATGAAGTGACGCACTTTTGCTGCGTTACAGTGGCGTTGCCCGAACAAACGGAGCACATCCTCGTCGGTTGAGGTGGGGCTTATATTCGCCCGCCTTATGCGGCCCTCGATGGTAGCGTTAATGCGTCGCTCCACCCACACAGGTAGTGCTCGAG
>NW_027123188.1:0-1384 GCF_001457755.1 Trypanosoma equiperdum
TTATAAACACATCCTTTCTCCTTTAAGTTTGCACATTCTTTCTGGTTGTCTCCTGCTGCATTGCAAACTTTTTCGGCTGCCTCTCTCTGGGCTTTTGCTTGTTCTTGTGTCGCTGTTGTCGGTGTGTTATCGTCGTTCGTCGGGGCGTGGATTTCCGTGTCGTAGATTAGTGCGGCGGTAGTAACGTTTAGGTTTTCCAGCTGGCGGTTAATTGTCTGCACTGTGATTTCTGCGGCTGTCATAGAGTCTGCACCGTTAGCAGCCGCTTTAAGCGCCGTGTACCAAGGTATCTTAATTTCGTCGTTGTCGAAAAGCGTTGCTTTGTAGATTAGGCATCTGCCCGCTTGGCCGACGGTGTTGCCTGTGCAACCGCCGCTGAGGCCGCCCGCTGCGCTCCCCAGTACGTGCTTTTGCGTCCCGCTCGTCGCTTTGCTGTTTGTGTCTAGCAGGCTGAGAAAGTGTTTTATCTGTGCATGTAGGGCCTTCCCCGAGATCGCTTCCCCTGTATCTGCGCGTTTGCACGCATCTTTGGCAGCTTGCCACGTTTTTGAGCCTTTCTTGCTGGGATCCCAGTCGTCCTCGCTCGCGCCGCTTGTGTCTAGTAAAGGCCCACACACCTTATGGGCACCGGCGCCGCCGGTTAAATGGCCGCAGAGGCAGAGTACATCAAGCATTAGGTAGGCGCCGGCCTTGTTTGTTGGCCCCGAGGCGCTTGTGCCGCAGGTTTGTGCCCTGTTGTTGCTGCCGTGATTTTCTGGTTCAGTGTTTGTTGCTGAGCCATATTGCGCTGCGTTTAAATTATGTTGTATTTTTGTGTCGCTTAACTGTCACTTTGCTAAATTGGCTTGTTCTTGAAGTCGCACTGCCAGTTCTGCGGATCTCTGTATGTTCCGTATTGCAGAGGTTCGTAGCCTAGTAGATTGCCATTTGCTGTATTTGGCAGCGTGTTGGCCACCTTCAATTTCTCTCTTAGCCGCCGCCCACGTTGCGTAGCTTTTTTGCCATTTGACGAACTCGTCTCCTTCCTTGGGTGCTCCCGTAATTGTATTGAAGTTCTCTTTTGTTTTGGTTTTGTCGATAAGCTTTGCAAACTTTGAATCGCCCACAGTTAGGTTTATAGCAACGATTGTCCGAGCTATCGTGTCGATTTGTTCCACCGGTGAAGGTGATTTTGGTGCGTGCTGTGCCAAGTTTATAAGACCACACAGCGCCGCAAATTCTGCTGCGTTTTCTTTGGCCGCACTGTTTGCTTGTACGTTCGTTGCACCGTGCAGGAGCAAAAGCGCAAACAAAAGCCTAATTTCAGACGTGGACAACCTTGGCTGTAAGAGTTGATAACGGCGAACAGCTGTGTTTCGTCGCGTTTACAAGGGCCGAGCAAACA
>NW_027123188.1:1394-2762 GCF_001457755.1 Trypanosoma equiperdum
ATGGACATCCTTGGTTTTAAGAGGTAATAACGGCGAACAGCTGCGTTTCGTCGCGTTTACAAGGGCCGAGCAAACAGTAGTGTGATTTTTCTATTTTGGATACCACGGACAACTTTGGTGCCTGCCACTTTTGATTCTGCTCAAGCAGAGAAGTGAATGTACGTTTTCTGCTAACATGTCACTTGTTGGTGGCTTTAAAGCCATACGCAGTGATTTTCTCCCGATTTTCCTTTGGTGTTTGTGCAAGACAGGACACCAAGCTGTTCCTTTACGTCTTCAAACTCAGAATTTCAATTTATATCCCTTTCCAAATTTTCAAACAGAATTTACAATTCATTTGTCAAAACGTTCTCTCCCTGTCTTTTCCACTTCGCGGCTATATTTAAAAATTCACAATCACTCCAGCAAAAAACGCCTCTTTTTGACGGACCGCTTAGCCTGAGGATCCACTATCAGATTAAAAAGCACAGTTTTCACCATCATCTCAGCTGTTGTATTCATCCACTTTAAGTAAAATAGAGGAAATCATTAGTTTTTACTGCTAATACTTGGATATTTTTTTCATTGTACTGAGCTGTTATGCATTCTGTTGTTTCACCCCATATTTTCTTTCCTACTTTTTCATATATTTCTATCACTGCTGATAAAGTTGCACCCCATTTTACCATAACACTGTAGTCTCTCTCTCTCTCTATGATTATCCCCTCTATCATCTTGTGTGCAAAGATGCCCATCGTCATTTTTGCGGTTAAAAATGCGCATATTCATTTTCTTCACTCTCTGTCTTTATACGTTTCTATTAAAAGTATCCCTCATACTCTCTTTCACATACTTTCTCACTTATTCCTATTCTGTCCTTGGTATTGTTTTAAGCGCTTCTATTTTTGTCATTGTTATTATTACTGCTCTTATTATAATAATAGTATAAACACACTCACAACACTCTCCTATTGCTGTCATTATTATTATTATTCTCCTCACTAATATCCGTAAAATCAATAAAATGAAGTAACAAATTATAATAGCACTCATCTTTCACACACTGTTACCATACTTTGCACCCATATGATATTTTCATACCAAAATTTCTTATTTTAACAAATTTGTACATTTCGAAAGGGTTTATAAAAAGTGTGAAATTTATTAAATTTTAAGAACTTTTATTAAATTTGCTTAATATAGCAATATTTCATAGATTTCATACATTCGTAAGATTGAGAAAATCATTAAATCTTTAAAACAGAAAACGGATTAGAGCAGTAATTAGCAGATCAAACGTTTTATATACAAGAAAAATGGAAAAGCGGCACTCCGGCTTGGGAAGCTTGCCTGTGCTGTCAACATAATCTATCCATCCACATACTGCTT
>NW_027123188.1:2772-8445 GCF_001457755.1 Trypanosoma equiperdum
CCCATACGCAGTGATTTTCTCCCAATTTTCCTCTGCTGTTTGTGCAAGACAGGACACCAAGCTGTTCCTTTACGTCTTCAAACTCAGAATTTCAATTTATATCCCTTTCCAAATTTTCAAACAGAATTTACAATTCATTTGTCAAAACATTCTCCCCCTGTCTTTTCCACTTCGCGGCTAAAGTAAAAAGTTCACTTTTATTCCATAAAATACCCCTTCTTTTTTGACGTACCGCTTAGCCTTAGGATCCACCATCAGATTAAAAAGCACAGTTTTCACAATCTTCTCAGCTGTTGTATTCATACACTTTAAGTAAAATAGAGGAAATCATTAGCTTTTACTGCTAATACTTGGATATTTTTTCATTTTACTAAGCTGCTGTGCATTCTGTTGTTTACCCCATATTTTCTTTCTCCATTTTTCATATATTTCTATCACTGCTGATAAAGTTGCACCCCATTTTACCATAACACTGTAGTCTCTCTCTCTCTATGATTATCCCCTCTATCATCTTGTGTGCAAAGATGCCCATCTTCATTTTTGCAGTTGAAAATGAGCATATTCATTTTCTTCACTCTCTCTTTATACGTTTCTATTAAAAGTATCCCTCATACTCTCTTTCACATACTTTCTCACTTATTCCTATTCTGTCCTTGCTATTGTTTTAAGCGGTTCTATTTTTGTCATTATTATCATTACTCCTCTTATTATAATATTCGTATATACACACACTAGTTCTCTCCAATAAATATAATAATTATTATTTTACTTACCCTCTTTCCTATTATTATCATCATTATCATTACTGCTCTTATATCATATTTAACACTAACAAATATCTATAAAATAATCATGTAGAAAAGTAAATAAAAGTAGAATAGGATTTATTATTCACATCCTATGCTTTATATCGAAAGGCCATTTTCATATATATATTTTATATTTTATTATTTTCAAAAATTTTACACTTTCATCAAAAAGTGTAAAATACATCAAGTTTAAAAACCATAAATAGAAATTTCATAATTTTCATAAAATTAAAAAATATTAGAAAGATAAAATATTTAAAACACTAACGAATTCACAAAAGCAGCATCCATACTCAGAGCCAATTTCGTATTGACGAGAAAACTTGAATCTTTGCACTCTTTTACCTCCCATTTGCATTTAGTAGCTGTATCGCATTCTTTTTGCTCTTTGCCTGGGCACTTTGTGTTTGTTTTTCCATATTTCCCTTCTTGGTTTGCTGCTGCTTTTTCAGCGGCTTCTTTCGTTAAAGTACACTTTTTTCGTTCAGCATTTGATGAGACGAAATTACATCCTGGCGTTTTGGTGCAGCCAGTTTCATTTTTGTCCCCTATGTCGTTGAAAATTTGTTCTGGAGTCTTATGTTAGCTTTAGCACCAAGGTTTTTCAGCCGCTCCTTTAGTTCTGTTATTTGTTTATTTAGGCTCGCAAGTCGCGCCTGTTGATAGTGTCTTAAGACCTTGTCCAGTTTGGCTATATAATTTATCGAATCTAGAGTTCTTGTTTTGGCGTCATCGCCTACAGTGTTTATAACTTCTGTGGTTGCGAAATTTGTGTTGAATTCCTGTTCCATGTTTTCTCCAAATGCTTTTTTAATTTGGCCTGCAATGTCTTCAGGTTCAGTCTTTTATAGCTTGCTGTCGCCTAGGTATATCGAGCGAAATAGCTTTCTGTATTCGGGGTCTGCTGCTAGTGCTGCGGCTGCCTTGAATCTGTAGCCTTCAGAAGAGCTTTTTGTTGCCATGTACGCTTCGTCCGCTCCCTGTAGAAGAGGCGTGTTGCTCGCTGTTGTTGCCGCTGTTTCTGTTTTGTTCAGCACCAAGTCGGCCCCCAGCTTAAATAAGCCGCCCACGAAATAAGGCGTGCCTGCTATTGTTGCTCCGCTTCCGCCGTCTAGCAGTCTGTTGGTTGCAGATTTGTCCTGTGTTAGCGTGCAGCTTGCTCCGCCTGCGTTCGACGTTGCAGATCCCGTGCCTCGTAGTTCCGGGTCATTGTAGCCGGTGTCCGTGAAATGGCTCGGCTCCGCTGCTGTTGTTGTTATGTTCGCATTGCTTTTCACACAGCCGGCGTCTGTTACTTGAAGTTCGCTGGCTGTATTGCCTACCCGTCCGCTGCCTGCCCCCGAATCTCGGCAAGAATGCGTAGCACTGGCAGCTACCTGTGCCATCATCTGCACGTATTCTTGAATCGCTCCTTCGTGTCTGGCCGCTTTCGCTATAGCCGTCGTTGATGTTGTTAGAACTGATGTAGAAGCAGTATTGCTTGCTTGCGCAGCCTTTGTCAGGTACCAGGTGATGAGTGTCCGCGCTTCTTTCGAGTACATACCCTGTTTTTTAACTTCTATATAAATTTGCTTCGTGTACGCCTGCCTGACGTAGGCGTCGGCGTTGAGGATTTGCTGCTTCAGCATGTAATCTGCCCGCTGCTGAATTTTGCCTAGGTTCACGGCCATTCCGAAGGCCGCTTTCCATTTCGTTTGGGCAAGTGGCTGCGTCAACGTGCCCACCGTTTTGTCTGCGAGAGTTGCCGCCAGCAGCACCAGAAAAAAATCTCGTTTTCGTTTGCATATTAATGTTTTATTTATGGAATTAAAAACAATACAACAGTTGGAAACTTAGTAAAATGAAGGCACCTGTGTGGAGCTCCTTAGTATACACAGTGGGCGACATCATGTGCATATTCCCCATAGTCATTTATTATTATACGTAGTAAGGTCCTTCTGGCTGCAATGTTAGTTAAATCTAAGTATAAGATTTAAATGCAACTCAAAATAAGTGTAATTTTCATATGTTAAACTTGTGAAGTTGGCAGTTTCTCTATAGAAACGAATGGAAATTATGAAAGAGTTAAAGATAAATAGTGTTTGTCGACAAGTTCGCACTTTTATTTCAAATTTTTATCGTTCTAAATCTATATCCATTATGTCTCTACAACGAAACCGCAATTTGCCACAGTTCATCTTTAAAATATCGCAAATGTATGCAAATCTAAAACATCTATCAGTTATGCGGCTCAATTCGCCTTATCCTCCACTAATGAACAGGTAGTGGTTTGGCTTTGCGTTATAAGATAAACGTCGTTGATCCTACTTGCTACATTCCACCTGACTTATCTGTCTGGCATTCTTATCCATCGTATAACAGTGCTGTTTAATGCTGGTTAATTTGGCCCCGAAATAATTTTTGCGTTCTTTTTGTTTTATTAATTCTTGCAGTTGGCCCCATATAAGCCACTACTTTTTTAAGATTATTCGCTCCTGCAAAGCTCTTACTGCGTGAGAAGTATACCAATGCGGAATTGGAGGAATATTGCCAGTGATTTCTTTACATCATCGAGATACCATATTAGTTTATATAAGTACTATTTTATTCTTTTAGAAGTGGTTTAATCTGCAGAGTTTCCATGAGATACCACTTTAAACAACGTAGTAGTTACATTTGCACCTTCCATCACGCTGTGTCTCTGTGCCATGATCATGACCCCCATACTGTGCTTCATAATAGTCTATTGATAATTTCTGCGATTAAAAGTAAGTGCTATCTGCGATTTTTTCTGTCTGTTTTACATAATAATATTCCTTTTTGCTGCTGACTATTGTTTCTTACCAACTTAACCTTATCGCACTGTTTACATTGTTACAAGTGCATCTATATCGGCGATACATTTAGTTTCAACTACCACTAACCTTAATATAATATTAGTATATACACACTCACAAAACTCTCTATTATTATTATTTTAATTACTATTATTATCATTATTATTATGTTCTTAACTCTCTTTAGTTTTATAAACCTGTTTAATGTTTATAATTAAACACAAAAAACTAAAATATTACTAATTTTTTATACCATATCATTCTAATACTTTTCACTTATAGACCACTATCATAAAAAAAATTTTATATCTTTGAGGATTTAAAAATTTCTACATTTTCAATAAAAAAAGTGTTAAAATATATCACATTTTATCAAATGTAACAAATTTCATATATTTGTTCCAAAATCCTTAGAATGTTATAATGCTACTAAACTTACAGAAGCAGCAACCATACTCAGCCAATTTCTTATTGACGAGAAAACTTGAATCTTTGCATGTTTCACCCTCCCCTTTGTAACCATCTCTGCACGCGCTTCTAATTTTTTTGGAGCAAATTTCCCTGCAGTTCCATCTCCTGCTCCTGTCACATTTGTCTGAGTTGTAACTTTACTTTCATCTACTTCGCATGTTCCATCTGTTTCAGATTTTCCTTCCCATTTGCAGTTAGCGTCTGTACAGGCATTTTTGTTGCTTTTGTTCTTGCTGCAGCTAACTGCCTCTGCTTTTCTGTCAGTGCAGTGACCTGGGGTTGCAAGTGAACCACTTTCCCTGTTTCCTCTTGCGGTAGAGCTGCTTTTATCGCTGCGAAGTTGTAAATGTCATCTCTCAGACTTCTGAGTTTTGCTTTTAGTGGTGCCGCTTTTCTGTTGTAAGTTTTGATCTGCCGCAGTCGAAGACCTGCTGCGTTGAGGTTGGCCAGCCAGCCTATTTTGTTTGTTTTGGTTGGATCGGTGTCGGTTATGTCGCTGTATTTTACGCATACCCCGGTGTTATCGGCGCCGCTGCATCCCGTGGTTATGTATGCGCCCAGGTATGTGGCCGCTGTCTGGTGGTTGAAGTAACTCGACAGCTTCGCGACCGTCGCCGCTACGATGGCCGCTGATATGGCTGCTGGCAGTTTGTGGTCGCATTGCTTGAATACATCGTTGTACTTTGTTAGCACCTGGTTTGTTGCTGTTGGGAAAGCTACTTCTGCTCCGCTTTGCAGGTGTCGGCACGGTTCGTTGACTGCTGTGCCGGCGTCGTTCTTTTTTGTGCACAGACAAACTGCAACTTCTACGAGTGTTGCTACTTTGTTCGAGCCTGTTGTTTCGCACAGCGCCGCACGGCTCGTGGAGGGGTTGCCCATCCCAGGTGGGTTAAAGTCGGCGGCTACACCTTTTGGGGGTTTGCCATAAACAGCTGAGTCTATGGGTTTCTTTATCTCGGCTGCTTCATTCTGTGTCGGAGGGTCGGGTTTTGCGGTCAGTGTCCTTTTCAGTACGTATGCTGTTGCTGCTGCTGCTTCTTCTCTTTGCCTTGCTTGCTTGCGTGTTGGCTGCGGCGCTCCTTTGAGTTTTGCAGCCTCGAGGACCTCATCTCTTTGTGCTGTTTCTTTGAGCGGGTTCGCAACAGCTACCCAGGTTTCCCATAGCTGCGCAGCCATTTCGTCTTTTGGATGGTCTTTGTCTGCCGTTCTTGTCGTTTTGCCTTCGGCGTTGTTGTTGAATTTTGTTCGCCACTTATCTGGTGCCAATATCATGTTTAGTTTTTGGATATCCATGTAATCTTGCTCTTCCCTTGAGGCATCCACATCTAACGTCACGCCGTTTTCTGCCCAGTTCAACACTGGGCAAAGGTCAGTAAAAATGGGTGCATTTATTCCGTCAGTGAGCGTCGCTTTGCAAAAATTAGCAGTCGCCAATAGGACGGCGCTTATTAAGCTGACTGTTGCCATTCTTGTTCGTCTTTTGCCTAATTTTATTGGTTCAGGGATAAAGAACGGCGCTTACGTAAAGCCTAGAAACTTAGTGAATTGTCAGGGCGTTTTATTTCCGGTTCTGCCAC
>NW_027123188.1:8455-8933 GCF_001457755.1 Trypanosoma equiperdum
TAGGTCTGTTCTTCCGTAGCGCTTCTTTTGGCTCGCCAGTCGACGAGCTGTTGCCGGTCATTTGCCGCCAAAACTGTTTGCAGTTAAGTTTCGGTCTTAGACAGTGGCTGCACCTCGCTATGCAGCCTCAGAGAATTCACGGCTATTCTCAGCAACTTTTATTGCGTTTTGAGTTGATTAAAGAATGTTTTATTTTTCTTGGTGCTGTTGGTGTGTTTTTGGCTGTCTGGAAAGCGTGTTTTTAATTTTTTCACTTATATATCGAATGCCCTCTATATTTATCTATTGCACATTTCTCATAATTTTTCCTCATTTACATTTTAAAGCTGTATCAGCTCAATTTTTGTATACTATGTGGATCCAGCATCATACTGTAAATTACAGCCGCTACTATTTCAAGTACTTTATCAACCTATTTTTAAGTAAAGTGTGGCCTCCTTTTAGTGCTGTAAGCATTTTCTCATCGCCTAACCGCATG
>NW_027123188.1:8943-9152 GCF_001457755.1 Trypanosoma equiperdum
ATCGGATGAATCCAGTTGCGTTATTCTAAGTCCGGCCTTTTTTATCTAGTAACCTTTCCAATTTACTTGAGTGTCGGAGTCAAATAGTTACTGTCAACGCACTACTTTTGATCAAAAGTCGGTTTAATTTATTTTTTCCTTTGATTTTTAGCTGCATTATCTCATTTGCCTCTATACATTTTAGATTTAGTGCGTGTTATTCGAGTTGT
>NW_027123188.1:9162-9341 GCF_001457755.1 Trypanosoma equiperdum
AGCTTCTCTTTTACTGGATACTCCTTCCCTTTGAAACTTGAATGCCAGCGCTTCTGCAATTTATACTATTTGTTTAAATTCACCGCCCGTTTATTCCTGGCTTGTAACATTAACGGTACAAAAAGTGATGTAGAGACGAAGTGCCTCAGAGAAATTAGCGCTCTTTACCAGTTTCTACT
>NW_027123188.1:9351-13501 GCF_001457755.1 Trypanosoma equiperdum
ACAGCTCCTTGATTTTCTTCTATAGCAGCCTTTGTGTGCTGAATTCTAGTAAGAAACAAACTTTTAGTCGCATTTTATCTCTATTTCAGCAGAATTCTAATGTTAGAAAGCTGTTTGTTAGTGGTAGTGTATTGAGATAAATTAACGCGTTTTTCAGAAAGTCAATGAAAGCATATTCGCAACGGTGCTGTTATTCGCCTTCCACTTGCACTTCTCCTCTGTGGTAGTTGCAGTACATCAATTCGGTGGATAAACTGCAGTCTGTCAGTCCCTTTTTGTCTCCTTCAGTATCTGGTCGCGTATTATATTTGACAGCGTCATATTTTTTCGAAACTGCGGATGTTCTATCTTCTTTTCTCTCTGTGCATTTCTGCGTTCTTCCTTTAATATATTCCTTATTCTCCCTCTTTTCCCCCGGGGTTTTAACCATCTTTACAATTGTTTTTGCCACTTCTATTGTTGAAGTCAATATATTGAGTATTAACAAATATTTGTGTTATAATATTTGTATACACACACTTACAACACTCTTCTATTATTATTATTATTATAACAATTGCTGTAGTAAATCTAATTAATATCCGTAAAAGAAACAGAAATTAAAATTAGAAAAGTTTCAGAATATCACTATTCTTTTTTAATCATATCACTCTACTACTTATTTACACCCAGAGACCACTATCATGCACATTTTACAAAACATTAAAGTTTTAAATTTATAAAAAATTTTGCCTGTTTGCACATATCATCAAAAAGTGTTAAAATATATATAATTTTAAGGATTTCAAGAAATTCTCCCGAAGTAGAAAATTTAGTGAGTCTTATAAATTTAATAAAATTGGTAAAAAAGCCTAAAGGTGTTATGACAGAAGCAAAAATGCAAGAAAAAGAGGGGAATTTTTAATGACAAAAGAATTGCTTCCTGTGGTGTTTGTTGCTCCGATTTTATCCTTCTTTTCTCCCTCTCCTTTCTCTTTTGGTTTGCAAGTTTCTTTTTCCTTTTCCCACTCGCATTCTCCTTTGCAATCAGTTCCCTTTTTTCACTGCATTCATTTTCTTCTTTTCGGGTACTTGTTTCCTGTTTGGGTTTTTTTAATCAAAACTTTTAGCGACCACATGAATGTCAAGGATTTTGGAGCCATGTCTGTGTTTAGAACATCGGCAACTGTTGTTTTTTTCTTTTTTCGTCATTATTGTAGTATAGATGAAGCCTATTGGCGGGTTCTACCGTCTTGGTGTTCATGGCTGCGTTGTCGGCGCCGTATAGCTGCTTGATCGCCTCTTGAACAGTATTTTTTGTCCATTCTTTGCTTAGCTGTATGTATCGTTGGAGAGAGGGTATGGCACTGACTGCGGTGTTTAGGAATTCGTCATCGGCTGCTAGGTCGGAACCTGTTGGATTCGCTTTTATCTTTTTTATCTCTACTACTTTTTGCAGCGTGATGCATAGGCTCGATGCCAAAGAAGCTGCTGTTGGTATCAACTTGTCGCTCTCGTCTATTGGGTTGGCGCAGCCACTGTTTTTATCGTCGCTTTTGTAGACCTATGTGGTCTCAATTTTGTTGTATGCGGCAGGAGTTATTGTCACCTCGGTTATTTTTGCCGTTTTGCTGGTCGCCGAGGCCCCCAGTACAATGTATTGGCCGCCTGCTGTGCTTGTGCCGAAGATGCTGTTTGTGGCTCCGCAACCGCTGGTGCCTGTTCCGTCGTTGCATCCTTCTATTTTTAGCGTATAGGCTTTTACGTGTGCCTGTATCAGTTGCTCGCTTGAAATCTGCAGTTTCTTCAGGGTCGTAAGTTGCAGATCCTTCCCTCCGGCGGCTGTCGTCTTGATGTCATCGTTGTTGCATTCATGGTTGCCTTTTGCTGTGCGTGTTAGCGGTGTTGCGTAAGTTTGGCCGCTGTCATCGCCTGCTGGGTTCGTAGTTAAGGCATAAGTCACCGTCACCGCTGTGGCCGCGCCGGCTTGTGCTCCTGCCCACCGATTTGCTTTTGCTGCAAACGCTTGAACGGCATTCCTGCCTTGTTGCGACAGCTCAATGGCTGCTGAGGCACGTTGCTGTAAATAAGCTACTAGTGCTGCGTATTTGCCGGATTCTTCTTGCGTTGGAGCCGCCAGTGCTGCTAGTTCGTACCGCTGCTGGTCTGTTCTTATTTGATTTATTTTTGTGTCGGCTTCAGCTAGCTTTGACGTCACGGCCTTGGCAGCTGCGGCGAAAAAATCTGCTTCTTTGCATGTGTTATCGACCTCGTCGCCGGCCGTATCTAGTGTCCCGTCGCCTTTGGCTTGCTCCGCTGGGGCTGCAAGATGCATTAGGACGGCTACTGTTGCAATGGCGCCTATGTACGTGCTCATTTTATTGAGTCTTCACTTCTTTAATTAGTCTAGGTATGGTAGAGTTGCTGCGTCTTAGGTATCATCACGTTTGTAAAAGAAAAGTGTGCAGTTAACTGTGTTCGGATGCTACAAATGCCTAGCTGATTGCCATAGTAACCTAGCGCAGGCACCGACATATATCTCTTACATCAAGGTATATCCACTTTTCGCCAATGTGCCTCTGCGGATTGGTAGTAAGAGCTGCAGTTTGTAAGCGACGCTTCGTCAGCGCTGGTACTGGGAACTTTGTCTGTCTGCTGCGCCGCGGCCTCTATCATCTACTGTGATTGAGTGTCCACATACTAACTCATATTCGTTTATAAAAATCTATCCCATCTTTGTTCTCGCATAAAACAGTTTTTTTGTCTTCTCCCCATCCTTTTAGTGTGTTTATTAGCACTTATTTATATTAAATTAAATAAAAAATGTACACTTAGAAAATATTAAGTTGGTCTATTTTGAAGTTGTGTTTGTCCGCAGATTTTTGAGTCTAATGTTTTTGATAACTATCTAACGCTCTTCTATTGCTCGTCGAAGGTGTCAGCACAGTATAGGTGGCTCAGACTTTTAATTATTTTCAACAGCTTATTTTGTCTGTTTTAGGGGATGTACCTTCATGCAAGTCTATCACAACAACTGGTCATAATTTGTTTCTGGTTTTGAATCTGTTTGTGCGTGTTATATATATATCCACATTTGTTCATTTTCCTCTTTGGCTCATTTTCGTTTTGCTTGTGCTTTTTTGTTGGCTGTTCTTTTTAAAGTACTGGACATCAGAAGCCGTGATCATATTAAAAACCATGCTTTTCACTGTCATCTCTGCACCGACAGCTATTGTTTGTAGTGCAAAATAAGTGGATCATCAACAGCTAGTCTTCTTCGTAGATTGTCATTTCCTGCTGTGGAAAGCAGTTTCTAATAACATTGCGACTCCGTTTTTATACAATTGAATCTATCTCTCCATCATCAATCTATCCATTATTTTGTTTCTTTCAAAGATAAAGATATCATATTTGTGTTTTCCACCTTGCAGGTTTCATCTGTACTCTTTTACCTTTCCTTTCTGCGTTTCCTTTAAAATAATATTTTTCACAATATTTAGTTCTCTAACTCTTCCACTCACTTACATACTTTCATTGCACCCTTGGCATCGTTTTAGCCCGTATTATTTGGTCTAATCCTCTGATCTTCACCACCCTTATTCTAATATTCGCATACACACACACTCACAACATCATCTATCAAAATCATCATTATTATTCTAACAATAAATTACGTCTAGAATTCATAAAATAATTAAAAGGAGAATATTTCATAATAGTACCTATTTTTCATACCCTATTACATTTTAAAAAAAATTCATGAAATTGAGTAGGGTTCTTAGAATCCTTAAAATAGCAAGCTCACAAAAGCAGAAGCCATCAGAGTAAATATCTTGTTTACAAGGAAACTATCATTGCTGCACTTTTCTTTATCTTTGTCATCTTCATCATCTTTACCTTTTCTAAATGCGCAATTTTGTTTGCCGTCTGTTTTTTCAGCTTCTCAAGCGGCCTTATCAGTTCCCTGTTTTGCACACCCAGTTGCAGTTGTTCCCCCTGCTTGCTGTTCTGTCGCTGCTGGTGTTTTTGACCCTGTCTCTTTAAGTTTGCACTCCGCTTTCTTTGCATCATAGTTGCAGTCACCTTCTGGACATTCTTGTGGGGTGTTTTTTTTTTTGGGACACTTTATGGCGTTTCCTTGTTTTGGTTTGGTTGAGCCTGTTTCTAACTC
>NW_027123188.1:13514-14624 GCF_001457755.1 Trypanosoma equiperdum
TTGATTCAGCAACGTCAGCTGCTTGCTCCAACTTCTCTGCCTAGGGAATACTCCGGACGCCGGCTGCGGAGTTACCTCTTTCATAGTATTGTGTGCATTTTATACAAATCGCAGGATCAGCTGAGCCGTCGCATTCGCCGTCGCTGTCGCCGAAAAAATGGTCCAGCGATTTTTCACCGCAGCCTGCTTTTGTTCGGATTTTTGCAGCGAATCTTGCGATCATTTGATGGATCAATGCTGGGCTTACCCTCTCTGCTTTTTTGGATGCGCAGAAACCTTTGAGTGTTTTTATGTGAGTTGTAGTGTCAGCTGTCCAGTCTATCGTGACTCCAGTGTTATGGCACGCTTGAGCTTGTCTGTTCCCTGATAAACTATACAGGCATAGAATGTCATTCCACACGCATTTTCCTGCGCTGTCTTTTAAGTCTTTGTGTACTGGCCGTCGCATTTTAGTGTTTTTGTCTTTACTGCCTTAAAGTCTGTGACTGCTTCGCCATAAAGAGCCTCTGAAATAGTTTCTTTTACTTGGTTGGACGGGTTATTTGTTGCCTGCTCTTTCTATTTGTTGAACGTATTAACCAATGTTTCTATTTCTGTTAGCGTCTCACTGATTATAGTGTGAGGCGTTTATCGCACCCAGACGCTTTTTGAAGGCGTTTTTAGTCTGACAGAAGTCCTTTCCTGGTGGCTTGCTTATTTCGTCAAGTATTGATACCCATTTGTCACACTTTGTCGCCTGGTCCTGTTTTATGTCTCCCTCCGTTATCGTTGTTTGTTTGGTTTCCAACTTATTGTTTTATGGGCAGCCAGCGAACAACTTTTGCCAGTTGTCAGCTGCCGTTGACATATTCATTTTTTTCAGGTTGTCCACCGCTGCTGTGAAGTCCGTCGTTATTTCCGGTTTAGCTGTTTCGGTCTCTTTTAGGGCTGTGAATGTGCAAAGCATTGCAAAGTCTTCTCCGTTGTTAGCTTCGAATCCACAATCTGCTTGGCTTAAAAGAACAAATACAAGCAATGTTGAGTCTATTTGACGCGATTTGCCATTTTGCTACCGGTTTTGTTTGTGGTGCTTTCTTTTCTATGTAGTCATGAATTTATGTGAGTCCATAT
>NW_027123188.1:14634-15156 GCF_001457755.1 Trypanosoma equiperdum
ATTTAGCAATACTTATTGTAGTTTATGTATTAACGTCTTTAATTCTCAATAGTAATAATTGATAAAAGACGAACATAAAGCATAATACAAAAATAAAAATTATCAGGCGTGATGATAGTGTTTTTCATATGGCCATCTTACGAAACTGTTGGTTTCACTATAGAAAACTATAGGTAGTATGCCACAGTTTTACCTAAATTTTGTTTTGAGGCGTTTTCTAGCTGATTGCAATCTGTATAATTTTATATCTTCATCTAAATCACTTACTATTTATAGCCGGTGTGTGCTTACGATGCGCTTAAACTACTGTCGCCGTTTCCATCTGCGATGACAATATAAATTTGGCACTTGTGCAATATATGTGAAGGTGACTATTTTTATGTGCTATTCTGGATTATTGTTTTTCTCCTTCGTATTTATTCGGTAATAACAGTCCAATCTGCGACATTTTTCTTTTACACTTTCTTTAAAATCTCTATCAATTCAGCTCCAGTATGTATTCTTATATGTATTACTCGCCAT